>NC_136007.1:29325337-29626587 GCF_048128805.1 Centroberyx gerrardi | reverse complement strand
AATATTAAATCCACTCCACCCAGAACAAGTAAAAAATCATATCAATCATATAACATCAAATCAAAGTAAAATTGTTTTCCAAGGCATACCTCCCAGCAACATGAATGAATTATAAGGCAATGTGTTGGCATGACTATTTTCAAATACATTCTGATCTGTTCTGGCGCTCCCAACACTATGGGGGCATCCCAGGTCAAGCTCAGGTTGTTGTTGTTGTTGTTGTTGTTGCATTTACTGTTCTTGTCAATCAGTCCTGTCAGGATTTTTCTTGTGGTTATTGTAACCAATGTACTGTGTTTTCTGTGTGTGAGAAAAATTCAAGGACGGATGAAAGCTGAAAGTCAAAGGAGAAAATAATTTGTAACTTGTAAAAAAAAATAAAAAAAAAGATTGCTGTGCTTAAAATATTTTTCTCACCTTGGCCCAAAATCCTTACCTGCCATACTCAAAGTTTCTACTACTCATTTACAATTTGGTTGCTGCAGTTGAATTTCATGAAAAGGTCCAAAGATCTCAAAATGTAAAATCTCTACCTTCATATTTATGTATGTATGTTTACACTAATAAGTATCACCAAACAAGAATCCATGCAGACTGCATTAGAATGAAGACCAGATAATGACTTGCCAATCATATTGACTCTCTCTCTCTCTCTCTCTCTCTCTCTCTCTCCCTCTCTCTCTCTCTCCCTCTCGTCCTTACAGACAAACCGGAGGTAAAGATCGTGGTGGAGTTTCCTCAGGGTCTGACCAGGGAAGGAGAGAACCTGGAACTGACATGCGAGGCCAAAGGCAAACCCCAGTACGACACACACACACACACACACACACACACATACACACACACACCAATTAAATATGTGCCATAGGGAGGGAAAGCAAGAATCACTTGCTCACACCTGCGTACTCATGTA
This sequence comes from Centroberyx gerrardi, assembly GCF_048128805.1. Taxonomy (NCBI): domain Eukaryota; kingdom Metazoa; phylum Chordata; class Actinopteri; order Beryciformes; family Berycidae; genus Centroberyx; species Centroberyx gerrardi. The sequence continues at coordinate 29,625,674 of NC_136007.1, read as the reverse complement.
TGCACGCACATACCTTGACAGCATTACTAATGCGTGCGAGTGAATATGTTATGTTAAAAGAGTATAAAACTGTTTTTCATACATTTTACTCCATAGGAGAGTACCTTCACTGTTAGATTAGATTGTATTAGATCCAATTCGATTAGACTTTAGTGATTGCTATGGTGAAATTGGGATGTTGCAGCAGTAGTAATAGGACACATCAAAGGAGAATAGATTATAAATAAGGATAGAGTAAATAAGGGTTATATAAACATATTCAACTGACAATTCTAGTACTCGTATTAAATAGAAAATGTATGAATGAAAAGCAACGAAAATGCCAAAAAGCCAAAAAGCACAGAGACAAAACACAAAAGGTGGAGACTGTAAAAATGATATCACTATGTAATACATAACAATGAGAGGAATATGACTATGAGAAAAGACAACGTGAAAGATTACAGCATGTACTGTATACAGGGTCTAAAGGGGGCCTGTATACATATGTACAGAAGTGACGAGGCCTGTAGCTTTGCATTGAGAAACTATACACCTTCCAGATGGCCTCTCTTTTGTTACACACAGTCATTTGCATTCTAAGGCAGCCATGCAGTTTGCAGCTTATGGGATGTTAATGCGTCGCGGGGAGTACAGTCTTAAGAAGGAAGCGTCTGCCCGAAACTCCAGGAGCAAAGCGACGACTCGGAAATATGATGTCGTCACAGCGAGGCAAAGGCAGCGACACACTGTACGTGATCATTATCTCATCAGCAATGCAATCCGGTGCGGAGCGTACATCTCTGAGAAGCGTTAATTAAAGGTCTAGTGGAGAGTATCAATACGTGTCAAGTCGGAACAAAAACACAGTCATGTGCGATAATTTGTCCATTCATACTGAATTGTGCTATACGCGGGGTGATAAACATTTGCCTCAACACACACATTTGCCTTACTATACTTGTGAGGACCTTCCACTGACTAGATTCATTCCCTAACCCATAATCCTAATCTTAACTGTAATACATGCCTAACCTTAACCTAATCCTGTTAACAATTTTAGGAACATGGGAGGATAGGAAACCCCATTCTTATGCCACAACGCCACAAATCAACCATAAACGAACTGCAGCAGACATGAATTTCCCCAAAGGGATCAATAAAGTGCTCATCTCATCCCATCTCATCTCATCTGATCTTATCTGATCTTATGTGATCTTATCTGATCTTATCTGATCTTATGACTCACGTTTCTTAAGTAGAGTTGATTGTATTACTGTGAATATAACTGGTCATCATCATATCGGAGCCCACAAAAAATCCCACTTATCCTACTTGTAGTTGTCCCCCACAATGAAGTTGGGGGAGGGACTATGGGTCGGCCCAGTCTGTCCGTCCGTCCGTCCGTCATGCACAATATCTGATTGGATGACCGGATTTTCACGAAACTTAAGGGAATGATGTGTCTCATTGCTCCATTCTGGCATTTTTAAAATTGCACTGATTGGCCTATGGGGGGCACTACAATGTTTGTTTATTTACTTGTTGGATTTTGCCGTAACTTGGGGGAATGGTGCATCTCACCACTGCGTTCTCACATCGTTCTCGTGCGTTCTCGCTCTTCTATGTGTCACACGCAATATCTTAGACACCACTGATCCAATTTTGACAAAATTTGGGGAAATGATGCATCTCACCACTGCATTTCAGCGTTCAAAATTACAAGGTGGAACTACAACTACTAAAGCTTAAAACATGGTGACATATTTGTTCCTGATTGGCCCAGACGGAGGCATCATCATTCATGGGGAAGACATTTACTGCTGATGTTTACTGTTGCCTTATTACCACTAGGAGGTCGACGTGAAAGGCTTTTTACAGTCAACAGGTTGCTGTTATGGTAAATCTGACATGACATGAACAGCCATAACATCTTCATATTACTTACTGCTCATAGGCTGGTTATAGGAGAGCGTTTCTTATTTTGGCACACTTGTTAGATTCCTCTTTTATTGTTTGGCCTTTGCAGTACCTAGAGAGTAATATGTAGAGCAACTTGGGCCAGTGCATTTTTCAGCACTAAAAGTGTGGAATAAATCTCTTAACTTCACCGTAACCCTTACCTGAACCCATACCTGAACCTGAGTGTGAACCTGAACCTGAACCTGAACCAAATCCTAATTCTAATCTTAACTCTAAACCCAGATCCCGATCCTAAACTAGCCCCTTGTAGAAGAGAGGATCAGCCAAAATGTCCTCAGTTCGCAAAAGATGTTCTCACTCCAAAGGTCTAAAACTCAAACGGATTCTCACAAGGATAGAAGTACAATAACACACGCGCACACACACATACACACACACACACACAAACACACACAGCCAAACACTACTTCAGTACTTCAGACAGCCTCTCTCCTCCCAGCCCCCTGCCATTCTATACTTGGCATAGAGACAAGCTCACTCCCCGTATTCATTTTATAAAGATGAAAACACAATCAATACAGTGAGCAGGGAATTGGAAGTCATTTTCATTAGAGCTGCTGAGAGTTGTGCAGTCATTACCAGCAGATAGCACAGGGGGCCCCGGCTGCAGGCAGCCATTTGTATTCTAGACGCCTGCCCTTCCTCTCTCCTTGCAGCCTCGTCTTTCCTCCTTCGTCTATCTGTCTGTCTTCCTTCTCCGGCTTCACTCTACCCTTCTCACCACATCCCATCCGCCTAAATAAACCACTTTTTTTCTAGGTCATTTCTCTCACTCCATCTCAGGAAAAGGCTTTTCCTCTCTCTGTGTGTGTGTGTGTGTGTATATATTTATATATATATTTAACATTTTATTTCATCTGCAGAAGACTTGGAATAGACATGGAATTCTCTCAAGCTGCCCACCGCAGCCATTAAACGTAGATGCGGTTTGTTTGTTTGTTTTGCTATTGAGCTCAAACTGCTATTTCGTTTTTTGTTTTTTTTTGTTCTTGGATTTTTCTTCTCATCTTTTTTTCCCCTCTCCCATTTACTCACTCCCTCCCCGCCAAATCTTTTCAAATGGAGGGAAACAAGTTAAAACAGCGACACAAAATGCAACAAGAGAGACCATCGGCGCACGCTCAGGGGAAATAACAGTGGCTGGCGGTGGCCATTGAAAGTTGCAGCAGCAAAATAGAGGTGTTTTGTCTTTTTCTTCTCTCTTCACCCTCGGCGGCTCTTGGCTCTCCAAGCTCATTGTCATAAAAATGGAATCTGTCACCCTGCTATAAACCTCCGTCAAGGTAGAAAAGGGAACAAAGACAGTCGATGGGTAGGCACCCACCTACACAGCAACACACCTCAGTATAAACTCCTGCAATTTGGAGAAAACGCTGCTAGGCAGTTATTATTGCTATTAGCTCTACAGCATCATCCCAAAGGAAACCCAGAAAGCCAGTTTAATACATGTTGTTTTTATGCCCTATCTCTTTTTTTTTAGCTTTTGCACTTGTAAACAGTGAGACACCTTTTGCTTGTGGCTAAAAAGCTAGGAAAATAAGCATTGTTTATATGTTTCTTTAGAGGTAGGCCAAATACTGTAATGTAATGTAAACAACAATTTGGAGAACCAAATTCATGAATTTGAGAACAGTAATGTAGTCCAGGGGATTTCAAAGGTTTTCATGTCACAGCCCCCCCGAAGAGTCATGAATTAGGGCCACAGACCCCCATTTGATAACATTTTACCCCAGGGGTTTTGACCCAATGTTTGTTGGGTATTCTGATGAAGGTTATATAGACCAAAAATTATAATCATGACTAAGACACAGTTTATTGGCAAGCTGTCAGCTTAGTCATTGTTAGTTGTGTCACCATGGCGCTCGACCGATGTAAGCTTTTGGAGTCCAAGACAGATTTTTTTACTGGTATTAAATGGGTCTCATATATGAAACGTGAGCAGAACAAATTTGTGCTTTGCATGTTAGTAGAGGGAAATTTACACACGTTTGAGTATTCATCAAACTTTTAGTAGCTCCGATTTGTTCTTACGTCCGATTGACACCTGACTTAGAGCATGTTTTCAAAGTCCCAAATGATGTAGACTCAGAGGGAAGTGAGAAGCGGGAGGAGAGACGTTTGCCTACCGGTCAACCCACAGTCTGACAAGGTCTATTCCCTCGAGCCCGTCAGCCGGTGAATAGTTTCAGCGCTGGGTGTGATGTCACCGTCCCCATCTGGGACAATGCAAGAGACCGACGCATCCCCAATGGTGGCACCAATGTGCTGATCCCTGATCCATGAGCTCTTTCCATATGTCCGCTTTTTGTGGAGGCCATAATCCCATTGCTCCTCGCTTTCTTCCATGCCATTTTGCCCCGGAAGATTATGTTTGCGGGTGCTCTCCTTTGCCTAATATGGCATTCATGAGGTGGTACCATTATGTTAATTAATGATAATTAAGGTCCCATGAACGCGTTTCCCATTTACAAGTTATTGGGATTCATTAACATACGCATGAGAACATGACTGAAAACAGATGCTTTCGAAAGTTTGACGAATTCGGCAAGTTTTTAGTTCGGATTATTTTACGTGGAAATGTACACACATTATATTGTCTAAGTGGAAGAACTGTAAACTGGCATTTAGACCATGGCACACTAAAAGTCTCCATTGAAATCCAGAATAATAATAAAACTTCCAATAATTTATTTTCCTCAACAAAACAGAGCATCAGGCTATTATTCGATTATTATTATTAGGCTTTTGGCAGGTCTACAGTACGGTTTAGGCTGCAGCCACACTGATCCGTTGTGTCTGTCCGTCTCCGTTCATTTCAATTCATTTTCAATGAGAGCTGTCCGTTGTCCGGGCAGCGCTGATGACGCATCCATCTCCGTCAGATTTCTGTCCGTTTTGACGAACAGAAAGTTCAACCCAGTTGAACTTTTTCTGGACGGACAGATTCGTCACCGCAAATCAGAGGCGTTTTTTTTTTATCCGTTAGTAATTCTGTCCGTTTTCTGACGGATCAGTGTGGCCGCGGCCTTACTCATAAGCTGTAAAGAATTGTGCTGTTCAAAATTATGCAATTGGCTTTTTAGGGGTATAGCCTAAAATGAATGAATGAATAGCCAACTGATGTACTACTACTATATACTACTACTTTTTCCTTGCAATTATTGGGGACTGGCCTTTTACACATACACACGATGCTTCCTGGCTGTTGTTATTGGCCACTATTAAGGGCAGTTTATAGTACAGTGATTTATGATCGCCCGATGGACATCGCTACAAAGTCATCAACATTCCATCATCGCTCAACTTTGATTTTGGATGCTGTTGCTCATAAAAACTATAAACACTAGAGTGATTATAGAACGCATCGCAGAGGTTCAGTCATTTGCTCTCATCTAGTTACTTTACTTTATTACTATAGTTCTAAATAGCAACTAGTTACTTTACTAAGTTAGTCTTTATTAAAAGTAACTCAGTCGAGTGCTTTCAAGTTACCCGCTTAAAAACTTCACAACCTTTATGTCTTCTGGTGATGTTCTCACTAGTAGGCTATAGAAATCATCACCGAGTACACTGCTGTTATCTACTTATCTGTTATCTACTTAACAAGCAGCTTTCATTTATTCGGGGTCTGATCATCTTTATGGTAAACTAGTATGATGAAGAGGCAGCCTTGATTAATCATGTCTGGTCTAAAAAATAAACAGCGGATAGCGCTCACAACACGTTGGCAAGTGCTTTCAGTTCTCAGATGTACAGGTAACAATAATGTTCTTACCCTTTTCTTCCATCAGTTCAAAGTAATGCAAATATTCCCAGTTTGTGAAGTTTATTGTTGTGTCCGTTCTGAAAGCGAGTCGGAGCCTACAAGCCTCCACCGCGCGTCAACCAGCTGCTGCAGTCTGCTTTTAATAACGCCATGTAACGAAATATGTATTTTTTAAATTGTACTAATTGAAAATTTAACCATTTGAAAGGAAAATAATAATAATACAGTTTGTAAACCAGTCTGCAGAATAGCCTAATAACATGTTATGTAACTGCTTTTGCAATGTTATTTTTCACTCTTTCTTTTTAAATAAGAAGTTTCATTCAAGTAAATCTATTTTCTTTATCCAGGTCTAGATAAATAGCATAAATTGTCTGCTCAGTGTACGTTTTATTCTACAGTCTATTATAAAAGTACGGTCTTCCAGAGCTGTTGATTACTGTTTAATTTGAGCTCAGAGAATTAATCGACGTTAGGATAAGAGAATTCCATAATGTTGTCATGACAACTGAGCCAGCGATGGGGTCAAAGTTCAGTCCAATTTAAATCTCAGCGATGGGCGCAACGACCATCACAATGATGACAGATCGCCTGTCGCTGGAAGTATAAACAACATGTTATTGCGACCGACGATAGAATATAATCATCGCCGGTGGTGACAATCATAAATCGCTGTACTATAAACTGCCTTAAGAGACATGGTCTTTATTGGAAGTTTTACAGTAATGGTAATAACTGCAATTCTTAATAAAAGGCAAATTTCAGCTAGTCTAACCACAGATCACAGTATATATCACTTTCTCCTCCACTGTCATTGTTTGAGAGACTTTGTTATCCCTGGGATCTGACCAGTACCGCTGTCCTTTCAGGCCACAGCGGGTGAACTGGGTGAAGGTGGACGACGACGTGCCATCCCATGCCGTCATCACTGGCGGTGACCTGTACATCGAAAACCTCAACAAGTCCTACAACGGGACCTACCGCTGTGTGGCCTCCAACTCAGTGGGCGAGTCCTACGACGACTACATCCTCTACGTCTATGGTACGCCAGGCTAACACTCACCCTCCAGCGCCTCTCTCTCTCTTTCTTTCTGTCTGTACCTCTATATCAGCTTTTCTTTCTTTCCCATTCTGCTTTTACTACCAGCCTCCACTGTTACTTTGCCCTCATTCATGCTTTTCTATATCGGGCATTGTACTGAAAAAAAGAAAATTAGGGCCGCCTTCCTAATATTGAGTTGCACTTCCTTTTACACAATCCATGTCTCAGTTGCCCTAAGGTTTAAAAACCCTTCTTTAACCTGTCTCCACCCCCTCATCTACATCTCCCATTCATGATGAAGTGGAGTTAATATCAATCAATGAAGGATCATAGCTTTCACCTGAATCCACATGGTTGATTTCATAGAAAGGCCAAGATGTCCTAATATACTGTACAGTCAGTGTATTTAACACCATGTCTCTCTTAAACCTGCAATAAGCGATATCAGACCTTATAACCAACCCTACTGTGTGCTATGTGGAGATTTCATTGAGACATTATGATACAAAGCAATATCCACACAGCAGCCAGCTGTGTTGCTGTTTCACATTTTTTCTAAAGCTCGCTGTCAAATTCTGCTCCGGAGCTCCTCCACTACTTTAAAACTAGCTCGTCTCCTCCCTCTCCCCCTCCCATTCCTGAAAAAAAATCTGGTAATGGCGGAAACAATGAAGCAAGCGAGCAAGCTTGTTAAACTAGTAAACTTGCTACCTACCTCTTCACTTGTCATTGTGGACATGTAACCTTCAGCGGGAGAAAGTTCTGGCAAAGCGAGACTGCTAACCGGTGACACTTCTCCACAGGTACGTTTAGCTTAGCTAGTAGCATTTATACTTCCATTTGTCCTTCGTAGGCCTCCGTAGTGCAGTGGCTTTGCTGTGTGTTATTTACAAATGTTTTGCAGTTTGTGTCCCCTCTAGTGGTCAGAAAAATCGCTTATTGCCACTTTAAACAAATACACCAAGTTTTGGGGAGATTGTACTATGAACATAAACACCAAATCATCCATGTATCTCCGGTAGATTGTTGGCTCTGGTTCTCCATGCTAACACTTTAGCATACACTATGTTGAGTGATGCCACTAGCATTATCCAAAGTAAGAAAACTGACCTTTTACTAATAAAAAGGTTGTTACGGGTTTTATTTTTATGTCCTATGGATTTAGAAATTTTAAAAATTAAATATCAACTCATTACAGCCAATGTAGCCGGGTTTATTTTTGGAACTACTTTAGGTGAGCAGTGATTTTGATGCTATATTTTGTGTAAATGTACCTATCTCCTAAACAATTCTGCCAAACTTAGCTGCATATCATTGAGGATTACTTACCATTTCGCTTTAGAGCTGCTATAAAATCACATTTAGTGTACGCTTTAGTGTACACTTAAGTACACTAACTGCTAATGGTTAAGTGTTAGCATGGAGCAACAGAGCCATATAATAAAAAACAGCTTTTTATCATTGAAAAGTCAGTCTTCTTACTTTGGCTAATGCTAGTGGCCTACTTGACATAGTGTATGCTAAAGTGTTAGCATGCTATCACTCAAACGGTGTGTGCTGAAGTGTTAGCATCAATCTACCAGAGACACATGGATGATTTTGGTGTCTATGTTCTTATCACTTAACGGCTAAGTTGACCAACAGGCCAATTTCCCATAAATTTGGTGTATTGCTTTAACCTGTTTCCATCTATATGCTGCCACATCTCTTTCTCTGTCTTTTCATGGCTTTGTGTTGATCGAGCCATCCTCCTCTCTCACTGTAATCCCTTTCATCCCCATAGCATTATCTCAGCACGCTTTTATACTGTTGATACCAATAACATTTTCTCCCTAAGCAGGGTATTACGCTCTAATGTGCTCATTTTCCCTGGCCAAAATTACTTCACTATCACTTTTGGTAGCTCCTGAGCCCGCAGAGAAATTATTTGGCCGCTATTGTCAGAGGGAATTAGCAGAGTGAAAAGGCCTCATTTTTATGTGGGGGGGGGATGCCCGATGCCTGACGGACGCCAGCTGAATGGATGTTATTTACAGCAGAGTGAGATGCTGTGCTAATGATGAGTGCAGTAAAATAACAGAGGCTCCATCAAAGACCAGGAAACAGCCTATTGCCACCTGCTTTGTCACAGCTGTTAGGAGTCTATACTGACATAGCACTTTCAGTGTCTGTGTGTGTGTGTGTGTGTGTGTGTGTGTGGGGGGGGGGGGGGGTTTGCGCAAGTGTGTTTGTGAGCGGATCAACCGTGGCACACACAACACACACTTACAACCATCCATACGAACAGCAGCCATCTTTCCCCCGGCCATCTTGTTGCTTATGGCCACGCGATCCAAAGAAGCTCAACTTCCCCTGAGGTGTAAATGCGCCGGTAATTGTACCAGGCTTTTTGTACATCTCTCTCCCCAGCCTCAACAACAAAACCCCACGGGGAGGGCTGCAAGTCGCCCCCTCTCTTATCCACCCACTCATCCACCCCACAGTGAGAACAACACAAAGATAAACACGGTAATGCAACACGTGGGCAACTAAAAGCCCTGCACCAAAATACCACCTACCATTAAAAACACAGAAGGCCTCTGTCCCTTTTAGAGCTAGTCTTTTTGATGACTTTGATGTGTCCATGGCCCCCACACTACTAATGTCTACTGTAATTCACCTTCGCCTTGCTAATGGGAAGACAGGATGTTGGGGCTGAGCCATCAGAAGCTGATTCTCGCATGATGTTCCAGTCTGTACACCGCCCCCCCCAGCCCACCCTGCCCCACCTCCCCACACACACACACACACAGTCAGCCATTCACCTGAACGGAAGCTGTTAGGAGAGCGCGTACACACACGCGCACGCGCAAACTCCCAAGTTAGAAAGACAAGCAGCAGGGGCATCTGCATGTATCACACCCACAGCGGTGCTTATTCTCCTCCAAATTGTCGAAAACACAGTCTCGCACACACACGCACGCACTAAATAACATGCATCATAATGGCAAAGAGGTCTGAGCCATTACGAAATGCCTTCCGCTAACCATTAAAAATGTATCATATTTTAGATTTAATGTACCAAAAAGGCACTAAAAGCTTTCACGAAAAAGTAAAAGTTTGTTTTTTCCTTATGTTTTCTCACATGCTTTATTTTTAAGATTTATTTTATCATATTTCCATTGGAAACCCAGCCAAAATTTCAACATCGGGTCCCAGACAGTACATTAGGGCCATGTATCCTTATGATAAAGTCTGCATGGCACCCTCGCCCCCAACCCACCCCTCACCTGACAGCCAGAACAAATGTAGCCGTGGCCAACATCTCCTCTAATACATCTGATTCCCGAGTATTGTGACCCTAAGTGATGGAGAGCACCAGGAGGCTGGCTGACACTAACAATGTTAACAGCGAAAAGAATGCAGTCTATACTACTCTAACTCTCACTGCCGCTCCCACTTCACAGGGGAAGAAAAGGAAAAACCATCAGGGTTTTCCTTTCGCAGTCAAGTGAGATCTAGCACTGAGGAGTTTAGGTTGTTTACAGACTGCCGCTTACCCAATAAAGGAGGCCTTTTCCTTCTCCCTGCTCCTTCACCAGCGCTGGCTTTTATTGCACAGTGCTAGCTTGTTTAGTGACCCTGTTGCTCTCATTCTTCTTCCTGCCTGCTTTACACTTCCTCCCCTTTTCTCCACAAGCTGCTGTTGGCTCAGGAAATGGCATCCAACAAGCTTCCAGGGGTGCAGAGAGCACCAAAATATCCCACTCAAGCAGCAATTGCTGTTACTTTGCTGAAATGGTGTCTTGAAATTGCGAGTGTAAAAATGCTATAAGAAAAAGTTTAAAAAGTAGCTCATTATCTCTGCCAACAAAGTTGGAAGGAGGTTATGTTTTCACCTCTGTCCGTCTGTTTGTCTGTATCTTAGTAAGAAATTTCAAAAAGTTAAGGATAGATTTAGATTATATCTGGTGGACAGATAGCCCTTGGCCCAAGGATCAGCTTATTACATTTTGGTAGTGATCCGGATCTGGGATTTCCGCCATTAGACGATTTTCATTTTTTAGCCATAACTTTTATGCTGCGTTCCAGTACTGGCACTCTAGTTTAGCTACTAGTTTAAAATGTATGCAGAGTGAAGTTACTCAATTACTTAAAAAAACATTATTTTTAGATATGATCTATTCCATGCAATGCAAAATAGACAAGAGGTTAGAGTTCAAACTAGGTTCTGTTTAGTACAGCAATACTGTACAGACCATCCCTCTTTTCATGGGTGAGGGCTGGGGGGGTAATTTGGATCTGATGACATTCACTGACTTCTCCTTATCTTCTTTCCCTCACTCATCACTCATAAATTGGGCAGTTTCTGATGCGATGCTCGGTTGGAGAGCCTGCAAAATTTGTATTATAATGCTTAAAGAGTATTTCTGCACTCAGTCTGCAGACACTGGGGGTGAGGAGCGATGCAGAGGAGGGGGGTTTGGGGGTTGGTCCGGGTTGCTGAAGAAGAGGAACGGGGTGGAGTGTTCGTGGGCATGTGGGGAGGTAACATTTTTTTTTTACCAAATGACGTATCTTAGGACAATTGTCAATACGGCAGCGGCATATTAGTGCTCACATGTTGACAATATGACTGCTGTTGTATTTCATAAATCCACAGTACTAAATACCAGTTTACAACTCAAAAAAACTGTGTTAGTGTGGAGTTACTTTTTAAGTCAAAACATACTCAAGTAAAAATAGCCTAAAAATACTGATTTCAAAAAGTACCAGTATTCAAAAGCTACTCAATTACAGTAACAAGAGCAATGTACTTTATTGCTTCCACCCTTGCAAGCTTCCCTAACCAGAGTTGTCCACATGCAGGTTTGCAGTTTATTAAGTCGTACTGTAAGTCACATCAGTGATCTGTAAATTATTAATTTGATGCTGTGGCTGCACCAGTAGGGGAACCCAGCGTCTTAAATTAACTCTTACACTAGCTGCTGATTAGTGTCCCTGTGGTTGTTCATTAGCTTTTGAATAGAGTCAGTCACCTCCAAACTCTGTGTTCACATTAACAATCAAATGAAAGCAAACATCACGCTCATAACTCATGATTTAAAACAAGTAAAAACAAGAAGGCACACAAGATAAAATGATAAGAAAAGAGGGTAAAAGCAAGTCTATAGAGGGCTTAGGGTGATGTAATGTTGCTCATGTTGGAGGTCATGGCAACAACAGCTGATATGTAATATAATGGCTTAATCTCTGTGCTGTATTTCACTGTACAGAATTGATCACTTCATCATTGATACAGCTCATCAATTTTGTGTTCAGATGATGTCAGCTTGTTAGTTAGCTAATCATAATATCTGGTCAGCTATCACGGTCTTGTTATCACATCTAGTTTGCACAATAGCTAACATAACGTAGCCTAAATTAGCTTGTTGGCTAGTTAGCTTGCTAACAGTTTGTTCAGGTTAACTAAGATGACTCTTCTCAAGTTACAGTTCAGAGTGTTTTAGAGTAGCCCACCCTAGTCTACTTTCTTTCTCAATGTGTTCTTATGCATTCATGTGTCCTCCATTACACATTTTAAACAAAAAAAATTCAATTTTTAAATTTATTAACAACTATTTAGGCTAGATCTTAGCGTATTCCATAAACCTGTTCAGACCTCTAAAGCCAGATCTACTAAACTGGAAACTGCTATTCTTACTGGCACAACAACACTGAGGAGAGCTGAACATGGCATCATATTTACTTCACAACTACCTCACTCCTGTTCTGCGGTGAGTTTAACAACAGACATTTTCCATGTCTAACAGTTATTAGATTTATACTGGGTGGAATATTTGGGCCCACGGGCTATTCTCTCTCCTCTCTCCAAGTCCAATAGTTTTTGTTTCCTGCTTGCCAATATGCCGACTTCTAATTTTCCAGATCTTGGTCATTTTACTGGTATTGTCAACACGAGTGGCTAACGCTAACTCGGGGTCAAATACTATTTAACAACGTATTTTAGCCATATATCATCAGATTTTTAACAAGTGTTGTAAAATCAAATGTTTAAAGGTTCTTTGATAAAATAGAAGCCTCACAAGTAGCTCATTCTGAAATGTAGGGCAGAACATAAGCCGTAGCACCTCACTTAAATTGCTAGCTAGCTACACAAACTAGCCCAGCCATTTGATTATGTGAACGGCAATAAAATAAAATCATTAATGCCATTGTTAATAAGATGTTAATGTTTGTGAAATTAAAATGTTTTTGCTAGGAGAATAAAGAGTCTTACTGTTTTTTTGTTGTTTTTTTCTTCTTTTTTTTTTGTCTGGTGGTAGTGAAGAGGTTCAGCTATCGGTGGTGAGTTCAGCTTTCTCTGGACGGAGTGCTCGCTCGCTGCTGTTTCGGAGACACTTTTGTATTTCCCTCTTAGTTTCAATTCATCACTTCCTGTGTGCAGAGAAGATTTCCCCCTGGAAATTTAATTTGGACGGTTTCTACGGTGTCTCAGTTAGCGGGGATGGGACTCGCTTCTCTGTTGCGGCCCCACTTCTTGATTTAGGCTGGTAAGACAGGTGTATATTTACATAAAAATCAATGGGTTCTGAAAACATCAGATGATTGTCCTAACTCTTTGACCCAAAGTCACATTCACCGATGTTAAAACCAACTGTTTCCCAAGCGCATTTATTGGAAAAAAACTCAAACTTTATGACTTTTTTTCCCCTGACATTTTCTCTAAAATTTGTAGTTGACAAGCTTTGATTAAACAGACCCAAATTCTTCAACACGAATGAAGTAGAAAAATGACATTCTGGTTATGCTGATGTTGGTTGCTTTGTCTCGAAAATGTCAAATAGATTTTTTTTTTTAAAGCAGCACACTGCTCTTCCTCTTACAACACACAGCTCAAATTCAGACAGCTTTGTAAAGGTGCTGTGTTCGTGTGTTTATGGTCAAACACTGACCTTGTGCGTTCTTCCTGACTCTCTCAACTTCAAAAAAGGCTTATCCATTTTTGGCATTGGCAGGGTTGTCAAACCATGTGGCATGCAGGGCCGAGAATATGCAGGTTTTTGTTCCAACGAAGGACTACACCAGGTGATTTCACTGGTTATCACATCTTCAACCAGAGAGGAGGAACTAATGAGTGAAATCACCTGCTGCAGTGTTTGGTTGGAAGGAAATCCTGCAGACACCCCTAGTGTAGAGGAAGCCCAGCCTGTAAAAGTAGAGTAGATGAGACATTTGAATAATTTCATGAGTGCATCCACAGCTCAGCCATACATCTAGTTAACAAAAAAAACTATTGTCTGTCATTCCATTGGATTGTGTTTGAACTGAACATCTCAAACAGCTTCAGCACATCCACTCAAAGTCAAGCATATTGCTAGTTTATCTATGCAATATAGAGTGCATAGTTTTTCCTCATTTATCAACTGATACTTTGCACTGGAGCCAGTTTCGTGAAGCATGTTTTCATATTCTGCGGTACGATTACAGCCACTGCGGGGATGTAGGTCATCCCTCTCATCCAGAGTTCACGTCGAGTTCCTTAACTTGCCGCTTCCAGCAGGAAACGGCTTGCATCTCGCAAAGTCTCGGAGCTTCCCGTGGCCCTGCTCCATTTGCTCAGACAAAAAAACCCCACTGATTCATAAGCCCTGGCGGTAAACAAGGCCCGGTGGCTCAGTGGGAGGAAAAGCACATTCAGCCCAGTCACATTTGAAAGTCAATAAGCTCCAATGCGCTTTGATACATTCTACCAGCAAGCCACAAAAAGGGAGACGTAGTAAACATTCAGCCAGTCTCACCAGTCCGTTTCCTTTAATCTTTTTTTATCACTGCTAAGTTTTTAATGAGCTATTGACACTGATGATCCCAAACATCTGCTGGACCCTCACAGTTCATGACGGGATAAAACCAATTAGGCGGCACCACTGCCGAGCTGGAGTTTGTCGGCTCCCAAGCATGTGTGAAACTCATCAGCACAAGCTGTGTCTGCCAGCTGACTTCCCAATGGATCGCGTCTTGCCGTCTTTGTCTGCACATTGGTCCGTGCAGCCTTTTGTATTGTCAAGGTTGTCTTTAAAAGAACGGAATTGTTGATAGATTAAAAAAAACGTATCACACATCAGCAGTGTTTGAATACTGATCCAGAGCACCTGAAGCCCTTGATTTGCATTTGCAAATTTGCTTCAGGCAGAATTCTGAGGGGCTACACGGACCTCTCCGCCTCCTATTTGAATTACTTGATACGCTTCTTATAAGGTGCTTAAAAAAGCTTATTTTCTTAACTAACAACTGTGAACGGATTCGTGCATAAACTATTAACAATTTCTGCCCTCGGGGAAGATACGATAAACAACCTCTGTACCCTTAGGGAAGACATTGCAGAGAGCTGAATAACTCTTATTAGCCCTTTAATTCAAATCTTTTATTGAGTTGAAGCATTTTCAATTTACATGTATAACTACAAATTTCACAGTCAGAATACCATTGCATGAAACATTCAGACTCACTGTTGTACATTCAGGAATACATCTACTATAAATGTGTCTTGTTACAGTTAAGGCAGAAAAGCAAGGGGGCAGTATGTCAAGAAGCCCTGGGGAAAAAAAACACTTGAATTTTAGGAGTTAAGTTTAAGAGTTTTAAGACAATTATAGATAATTTTAGATAATATCCGTCTGGCTACCCATGCTCTGCTGCTTGTTCAATGATCCATGTGCATAGAGCCAACCACTTTTCAAAAACAATACAATAAAGTGCTTCGAAATAAATAATACATGCCGGAAGATATCATTATCATTACAACAGAAAGCAGAAAGCAAAAGAAAAAACAGAATTTAAAAGCAAGAATAATAAAAACAAGATAACATTTGGGGTAAAATCATCTCTCTATAGTTATTACACAAATGGAAGGGAGTTTTGTTAAGTGACTTAAAGGAGCATACTGATGTGGACAGCCTAATCTCCTCGAGTAAGTCCGTCAAAGCTTTGGTGCCCTGATGGGAAAGGCTTTACTTTGTTTGTTTTTTTAAGGTCCAGAATTGGATTTCTCAAACTTTTCATTGTCACTACTGGCAATTCCACTTGGGTGTGTTTTCCAGTTGTACCAAAGCACCATTACATTGTATTCCTGTCTGCAATAGCTTGGGTTCCCCCGGTCATCGTGATTGGAACCCCATCAGGACAGGATGGGGGAAATCTACTGGAAAGCTACTTTTACAGACACTGTACTTCTCATCATCTTGGTCAGTGGAAAACACAATCGGCCAGATCCATGTTTGGCTTTGGTTTAACTGATCAGTGGTTATGAGTGGACTGCCGCTGGACAGTCTTTATATGTTGACTTTATATGATTAATAGTTAGTGTGTCCAGCAACCATCAAAGGGTCGTCCTAGTGGAACAGCAAGCAAGCAAGCAGAGCACCCATGGGGCCAAGTTTATGGGATTAAAAAACTGCCAAAATAAGTTAGTGCTTGTATTATAAGACACATGAGGTTATAACATGACTTGCAAACTTGTAACACAAACGCTAATCCATAAAGTTGTAAAGCACTATCATGAGCTATAATCAGTATTTCCTTTTGCTAATCATTGTGCATTTTGCTTTTCGAGTTCCCACGTTAGTTACACATTTTTGCACTTGCAGTTTGCAAGTCAAGTTACAAGCGCGCACGTCTACACAAGTACAACTTATTTTGACAGCTTCCTATACAAGTTTAACCTTCCTGCTGCAAGCGTTCTCACAACACAGCATGGATAGACCCGAGCAGACACAAAGTTGCATGATGTCCAGCCTACTGACACTGCACACTCTATTTGGCTGCCAAACACCTCCTTACCATTTTCTCATCTCTGTCCATACACACCTCCACCACCTTTCCTCACCCTCTTATACCACCTTGTTCCATTAAACCCGTAGACTGGCCTTCCTCCTAATCAGCCCACCCAAATTACGCATTTTTCTGCACCTTTTAATAACCCCTACAGGTTTTTCAGTCCATTCCCGGGCAATCAGAGCGGCACGGGAGGCCTCTAACCAGCGAACGCTGCCCGCAGCTTCATATCAATGTGGCCCCACCACTTCGACAGGAAAAATGTCACTTCTGATATCCCCCCGTGGTCACTGTCAGGGAGGGGAGTCCAACCCGGCTAATGAAGTAAAAAGGAAAAGGCTGTAGGAGGGAAAATGTGCTCTAGTGGAAGCCTGTGTAATGAACCCCCCCCCTTTCATGCAACCTCTCATGGTGTTGTTATTTTAAGTTTGTTTATGTGCTCCTCCTCTCCTCCGCTGTCATTTACCGTGTCATTATGTTTTTTTAATGCATCGAATTTTTTTGCTTTCGTTTGAACATGTGATGGGGTTTCTCCTTCGCTGTTGATATCCGCCTCTCCTCCTCGGAGATATTAAATATGCGCAGGCACGTTTTGTTTGTCAAAAAGGCTCACAATGACAGCATAAGTACGACACTAGTACGTGTTACTCATTACACATTTAATCACTTTTAACAACCATGTGCTCGTGAGCATAGTCAATATTACATGTCCCGGTTTGCAGCCTGCGAGTAGACGTGTACACAAGCGAAGGGAATGGGTTCTTTGAGGAACAAGCTCTTTGATCAACGTAATCGGCGTGCGACAAGAAGATTGGTGGCAGTTTCACCTTTGCGCGTACAGTATTTAGCACGCTGTCATCCGGCTTATTTGTCAGAAAAGTCTGCAGGCTCCCATACACCTGGAGACGCACATAAGGCATCAGCTGTTGGTCATATATCACACAGCGATACCATCACAGCCGCCTCCCTCCATCGTAGCATTCCTTTATCTTCATGGCTTTTATACTCATTTGTTTTTCCCCCTGTGTGTGTTTGTCATGTATTTGTCTTCTCATCCAGATGCTCCCACCACTACCCCTATACCCACCACAGCCACCACCACCACTACCACCATCACCACCACCACCATCTCCTACCCCGAAGCCACGCAAGGTACAGTATCGCCCCGGCACTTGTGTGTGTGTGTGTGTGTGTGTGTGTGCGATCCTTTATTCCAGCCTTGAATAGCCACATACCCCGCCATCTTCATGTCACATTTGCATGCTTGTCTCGTACGCGCAGGTTCACTTACCATCCAGCCCCACGGAGCAAAATGATGCGCCACCCAAAGGTTTTGGCTACTTTCCAAGTGTGTGTGTGTGTGTGTGTGTGTGTGTGTGTGTGTGTGTGTGCGTGCGGGCCACCCAAGCAGGCCTAATCAGATTGGGAGGATTGATAGTAATAACCCTAGAGGCCAAGACTCTGCTCCCTCTGCTTGGTTGGCAATGCAACTTCTCAGAGCAACCTGTTCTTGACTAATGCTGCTCAGCTCATCCTCTCTCTCTCTCTCCCTCGCTCTCTCTCATTCTCCCCTTTGCTCACAATATGTTTTTTTTTATTCCAAACCTGGTCTGTTTCCAGAAGGACTGATAATGACGCTCATATTTTCATATACACGCAAAAAAAAAAACATTTTTCTTCTCCTATTCCCACCTTCCTCCCCACTTCTCATTCAGACAACCACAACTCTCTCCCCCCCAACCCCCCCCCCCCCCACACACACACACACACACACACACACACTCCAGAAATATATTCATGACAAATCTTAAATAGCAATGTGACAAAGCTCTGTGAATTCAACTGTATTAACATGGAGGAATAACTTAGATCAGACGTCGACGTGCTAAGGCTGTATGAGATGAAGCATTGATAATGCATTCACTATGATAATGCCACTAGTCTGATTATTGTTTTGTAACGCTCACCCATTGCAATATTGGCACGAGAGATTTTTCTTTTATATTAAACACATCTACAATTCTAAAAGTCAATTATAGATCATACTCAGGGGAGGGAGGGGGGGGTGTAAACAATGACTGAGCGTGACTTATTGTACGAGCATCTCCAAATTAGGCCATTTTTTGTAATAAACAAATTTTTATCTCGCTCTTTCAGAAGCAGGACTCGGGGCTTTTGTGAGTCTAAATCTCCAAAGGGGGGGCAGATAGAAAAACATCACTTTGCGCCTCGAGTCAGGAATCGGCCCGGGGTGGAAATGCAATCAAAGGCCCTCTGACAGACTGCTCAATTGGAATAAATCTCTCGAGGCCGGGAGAAATCACAGGCATTGTGCTTGATTATGCCATCTGATTGGATTAAAGAGAATACCTAACTATGCAAGCTGATTGATGGCTCCTTTTGCCTCAGATCAAGGAGGAGTCTGGAGCCCGCGCAGGCCCATTCTGATTACACCTATTCTGATTAATTCAGCCCGAGATCTCCTGTGATTTGCAAAATGGTCGCGCTAATTCCTAAAGCTCCGCCCGAGAATAACAGAGTTGGTGTGTAAGTAAATAATATTTCTAAGGAGGTGTTTTTTTTCTAAAGCCCTATTTGCACAGGATTAGTGAATCAGCGAATGAATTACAGCCCCCCCCCCCCCCGCCCCTATGTGTTTCATAAAACACATTTACCCTGGATAATGAAATTTGCTGAAATCACCGGTGCCCCAGATGGTATTGTATAAGATCAAGATTTTACAATTCATCAATTTCTGATTTAGATTCCACTACTGCCTGCATTGTTCATGACAGGAGGGAGATAGAAATTGTATGTCTAGAGCAGTGATTCTCAAACTTTTTCACATCAAGGACCCCTGATTTAGTACACATTTAATGAAATTTTGTCTCCCAAATCTGAGAATATTTTTATTGTTCGATATGATTTTGTCCAGAATTCCATGACTATCTGTATTGTAGGTAGAGATAATAGTGAAACTATGATCAAAACAGTCATTCTTCTACATTCTCTAATTGTGTTAACTTCTTGTAAATTAAATAATGGCGAAGTTTAACTTCATCAATTTGCTGGGGACCCCCTGGAACGCCCTCGAGGACCCCTGGTGGTCCCCGGACCCCACGTTGAGAACCACTGATCTAGATGGAATAAGATGAAAAAAATCACACGGCAAAAACAAATGACTAAAATGAATTTCGATTCACATGGGACCTCTCTGTCTTCCCCAAAATACAATATGGAACTTTTACTTTACACATTACAGACACGGCAGATTTGAATTAGAATCACTGACAATCTCTGCAGTTATTGCCAATGCCTCGACGTCAGCAGGTAATAGCAGTCCCGCGAGAACAGAGCTTTAGCTGAGACGTGCGGGCCGCACCTGATAAAGCAAAATCGCACCTTTGCAGTGCCAGGATTTGGAGGTTGAAACAGCCCACTTACAGTTTCTGCCAGATGTCCTCTCTTTGCTTTCAACTATCAGGGGCACTCCATTATTGCTGTGTATATAGATGGAAGGCAGCAAGTCTCATATGGCCATAATACTCTCTGCCAGTTGATTTCATTTATCCACACAGTGTATGTGCGCCGCATAGATCAGAGACCCGCTGCCAAATGACTCTATCAGAGTGGGATTGGGTTTTTTATCAATTTCCTGTTAGAGGGATAGAATAGAGCACTTAAAAAATTCTATTAGAGCCCCAACACATGGCTCTTAAGTGCTCGGCGGGGTTTAGGAGGTGACATGGGGAAATTACTAAATTGCCATTTTCACTACAAAATAAATGTCTAAGTGGAGAGATCTTCCTGACCGGCCTCTGCAATTAGGACACGTTATTAATTTCTATTTACGGCCCCTTCATGTTTTATTCCTTTTCCAAACACTTTTCAGAAACGGAATGCTTATTAGTAATTTTCGGACAACTTTTTTCCGCCCAGAAAGCTTTCTTGCGCGTTGATTAAAAGGCTTCGGCGTCAGCCTCCGTATCTGTGTCTCATGCATATGCTTTGGCCGTCTTTGTCAACGCTTGACCTTGAGAGCTTTCCTTTGGATCCTCGGTTTCTCCTCTTCCATATTCCTCCTTTGCTGCCATTTCTGTGTCACGGGGGAAGAAAGATTTTCCTCGAGAAGTGGCGGTTTGCGCTGCACACTCTCCTCAGGGGCAGCAGTCCATTATCTTTTTTGTGGTGGTCAGGACCAACAGGGGGTCTTTTTGATGTGAAATGTGAGCCAACCCTGCGTGTACAAATGGACTTCTGCCTGTGTAGGGAATTCAACCTTCATCCTTCCACTCCTGCTCCTAGTCATACTCATCACCTCACCTTTCTCTCTCCCTTGAAGGTGGACTATATGACTGATGATGCCCTAATTGGAAACGTCACCAAATTAACAATGCCACTTAAACCCCTGGATGAAGAAAATGGATAATAAATGTGTACCTTCTCCAAATAAAACAAACCAGCAGCAGGCCACCATCACCTTTAATTGATGAAAGGCCATAAGCGGGGCTGACAACCAATTCATTTAACCCCCGCTACAGACAAGACAACACAGGAAAGGGAAGAGAAGGGGAAACAAATATCAAATGCTTTTGTCAGGGGCTTAAATTGCATAAACACCATCTGGTAAAGTGATTTAAGAATTTAACAAATTTAGATGCGCCTCCACCCCATTGCACATTACTCCCATCGCCTCGCCACTAACACATGCACACGCTGTGCCAGAGAGTCATTTTCTTTCCCTTTGCCCAGTTTGATTCCTTGACCATTTCAAAATCGGAGCCAACCAGCTATAGCTAATTCGATTAAGGTCAGCGGCGACACAATGACTGCAGCCACGTGACGCACGGTCCTAAGAGAG
The DNA here is from genome assembly GCF_048128805.1 of Centroberyx gerrardi. Classification (NCBI taxonomy): domain Eukaryota; kingdom Metazoa; phylum Chordata; class Actinopteri; order Beryciformes; family Berycidae; genus Centroberyx; species Centroberyx gerrardi. The sequence goes on along the minus strand of NC_136007.1, from coordinate 29,604,230 downwards.
CGTCTATGGGAATTTGTTGTGCTCAGTGTCATGCAAACGCAGAACCGCGGCCCAACTCATTTTCTTAATGTAGAAGTATATTGTCTGCTAGAGGTATTATTATGCTTCATGGTGGCCAAAAGGAGATGGAACTCCAGGAGGTAATCAGCTAGTCAGACAATACCTTAAAGGGTAACTTCGGTATTTTTCAACCTGGACCCTATTTTCCCATCTTTTTGTGTCTAAGTGACTAAAGGGGACAACAATTTTTGAAATTGGTCCAGTATTGAGCGAGATCGCTTCAGCCGGCAGCCGTGAAATGGGCTGCAATGTAATCCGACGGGGCAAATCGCACCGTCAATGTACGTCCACTAAAAGTGCTTGTTTTTGCCACTGACAGGCTCAGATTGTTATTATAAGTGTCTGACAACATTATGGAAAGGACCCTACAAAGAAATGAAACGTTTTTCTTTACCTTCCACTTAATCCGGTCTGTGTGTAACCAAGTCTCGCTCAAGTCTCGTGAGAGTTGAGTTGTTGCAGGAAGTTACACACAGACCGGATTAAGTGAAAGGTAAAGAAAAGAATTTCATTTCTTTGTCCCCTTTAGTCACTTAGACACAAAAAGATGGGAAAATAGGGTCCAGGTTGAAAAATACCAAAGTTACCCTTTAAAGGGCCACTACCAAAAATATATTTGCACCCATTCAGGTCAACATGTGCACATAAACTCATATTTACACCACAGTACGGCTCCTGGACCTCACTCAACATTTGTTAAAATAATAGAAAATAACAACCACTAATCCTTGCATAAACACCCAGAGTTAGAGATTTCCTGAGTGGTGGTGAGATTTAATCTTTTGCAGTCATATTTTAAAGGAAAATCCACCTTAAAACAGCTATTGGTGATGCACCTTGCATTCCTGGGACAAATTCCAGTTACCTTGGTTAAACCGGTAAATAAATAATAAAATAATCAGAACTTTGAAGCTTAATCATCTGTACATCTGTGAGCTATACTTACTATAAAATTACTTACTATAAAATGTGGTAATCTGGCAGCCAGGAACAGCCAGCAGCCCACTGGTATTTTGGTAATCGGTTCTACAGTGGTCAACCCAATGCATTTCGGGCAATATAATTATGATTGGTATACAGATATCTCTGTGCATGTTGAACCGGACTGCATGTCACAGTCGGTCACCAAAAGGCTTATGGGAAGCGTGGCAATTAGTCCTAGAGCTGATGTGCCCACGTCTGCTGATGTCAGCTGCTGATGTCAGCAAGGACACCGACGATGCCTCGGTTGACCTGTGAGGTTGGAGATGGAGGATGAGGGGGAGGGCGCTCGAAATGGACAGGCAATAGCTCACCAGCAGACGTACTGAATGGCCCCACACAGCTGCCACCCACGGTATAATGGGGGTTAGCAGGCCATGCTGCCTTTCTGATGACTGAGACAGATGCTTTATTGTGCATTTTGATGCCGATGAACACCAATGCATTACTGTCTTCGGGCCAGATCCCTCATCTAGCCCTGGGCTGTCCCTGTGGGGCTTTATAGGCCAGGCATTTTTAAAAGATAATTTTAAAGGTCTTAAACAGAGGGAGCTGCACTGTTCGATGATAAAATGTCAAATCAAGTGAAAAGCAAAACCCTCCGGTTGGACTGTGCCGGCGTTTTGATTTCCTTCTTTTACTCGTTTTCGAAACAGTCCTTGAACCCTTTTTTTTATCGCTTCGCTTACAAGCTTGCCAGATGTGATCCTGCCCAATCACCCCTAATAGAGAAAGAGCTAGAAGAGCCTGTGTAGGAATATCAGCAAGCTGGAGTAAAACCTAAGCTGCAGCAATCACCTCCACATACTTTTTTTTTTTATGTCAAAATCAATTCGGAAGAGCATGCTGAAGTAGCAGCAGTGTTTTTACTGAGTTGCACCTCAACCCATTATGCTGAGGAATTGTCAAGTGAATCACCGGCCTGTGGCGTTACTTAGTACGGACTACAAAGCGTCTCAACTAAAAGGGCCTGGTAGAGTACTAGGTCCTCGGGGGCCTCCGTCGTTCCCCGCCAAGACGGACTTGATCCGGTCTCGCCTTCTGAGATCGCACCCTGTTCCCGAGCCTCTGGTGGCTTTTCATTGAAGGGCAGACCCGAAGCGCGGTATTCGCCTACTGCTTCCTCCCCGGAGAGTGAAACGTTCCATCCTCTCTCTCTCTCTCGCACAAGCAGCTGTCTGAGAGTCGACGGCTTACCACCCACCTCCTCGGGTCTCTGTGGAGAGACGAGGCCGAGGAAATGTGAAGCTTACGTCCATGTTAGAATACGTCGAGCGTCCTGAAAGAAAGATTCTCTGACAATAGTCCACCACGTGTTTCAGAAGTCGCTTATGCCGTTTTAGATTCATTTCAGAGTGTTTATTGCGTTAATGGGTTGCTCTGGACACTTTCTTTTGATGCAGTCCTGCTTTCATAAACACTTAGTGAGCCACATTTCCTGACGGGCCACATTTGTTGGTGGGCAAGCATCTCCCTGAGATTTTTTTTTTTAAAGGCATACAAATCCTCTAACACAGCATTTCATCTCAGCAAGGTGCGGCCCTCTGCTTCTATTTCCCTCCACTACGGTAGGGTAGATTGCAGTAGTCTGCAGTCTCACTTGTGTAAGCATTATGCTTTTCCGCCTAAGTACCCAGTTACACTGTAGCAATTCCAGATTAGGCGGCCAACAAACTGCAACTCCAGAAAGTTGGCTGGTGCTTTGCTCATCATTTTACACTTAACCCACCAGCAGATGCTCTCCAGGTATCGCCTAAGGGCTTCTCTGGCATTCTGTTGCATCTGTTGTGGCCATTCTTTTGCCACAGTAGGGCCAACTATGGGCCTCTATTGGTTTCTACTATGTCAGTGCAACCCACCCTTCTCCCATTACTTTGCCTTCAATGTTTTTTTCATGAAATATACAACTACCAATACCACTACTGCTACTACTATTGGTACTGCTACTGCTGCTACTACCACTACTACTGCTAGTGCTGCGACTACTACCACTACTAGTAGCCTACTACTACTACTACTACTATTACTAGTACTACTAATACTACCACTACTACTACTACTACTACTACTACAAACCATGCTGGTGAATGTTTTGTCCTTCAACTTCTCGCCTTTGTAAGTTGAACCCAAGTTTCAGTTTAGAAAGGCGAGGCGTTACAAAGCTGTCTCGATGTTGGTTGATTACTTGTGACAAATGTTATTTCGGTTCTTGCCACACAAAATGTTCCCTTTGTAAATAGACTGTAAAACTGTTTTCCCCCAGCCATACACTGTTGTATTAGTCCAGTCGCCTTTGAGGAGGCTGCACAATTATTTTTCTCTTGATGGGCTGTCTTTATTCCAGGCAAAAGCTGCCCACACCATATGACAATAGTTTCTCCCAGTATCTCTTCAAGCAGTAGCCGCACTCGCCTCTCAGTGCAACGTCCGGCGTGTGTGGTGGTACTGTACATATGTGCATGTGTGTGTATGTGCGTGTGTATGTGTGCGCGTGTGCTTATGTTTATCTCTGTACTGCCTTTGGTTCCCTTTGATTTCCCTTAAGCCTTATGTCTTTTGTCATGTTCTGGTCTTCTGAATGCTTGCTTATGGGTGTCATTTGTTTTCTCCCCCCCCCCCCCCCCCTTGCCCCACTCCCTCCCTGCCTCCTCCCCCATTTCTCCTTTTATTTGCATGCCGTTCCTCCTGTTCCACACCTCCCTCCACCACCGCCACCATCTCCTCTCCTTGTGTGCTCAGACACTGCGCCCAGCACAGAACCCGCGGCACATGGTTGGTATCTCTTCTTTCCTCCTTATGTCTCTTTTTCTCTTTTTTTTTATCCCGCCGCTGCAGCATGCCCACTGTTACTGGTGCACAGTAGTCATTATTGTACCACGCTGCCTACCCTGGGAATGTCAGCTGTGTGCCTGGTGACAATGATGCATTGATTTCAATGATCGGTCTATGGAGAACAGAGAGCACCTGGCACATAATAGAGTCACGCTGCAGTTTGTTTATATCATGTAATTTGTGTCACAACGTTGTTTTTCAGACATTGTCATTGCTACGAACCAGACTCGGTACAACTAGCCTGACATAACCTAACCGCCACTGCATTATCCACTTTCTCAAGGGCTTCTCACTCTCTTCTATGGAGTCGCACTTGTGAGAGTTATGTGACTGCGTTCACACAAGATAAACCTCATGCCCTCGTTTTGATTAATGCAAGTGCACAAGATGCACATCATTCCTTCATTTTGGTTATTTCATACGCACATTTTCATTATTTTGTGCGCACAGTTTCATACTCTGTGCCCGGAAGTTCATAAAATGTGCTCCTTTTTATAAACTGTGTGCTCAATTTAGCTCCATCAGCAACTTTTAAACTGATTTCTCTCACTTGTCATTATTAGTTGAATTTCTTTGATTGCATTGGTTTATTTAGTTTAGTCTGATATTTTGTTGAACAAAGATAGTTGAATGAGACTTTCAATAAGGTATAATTTATAGATTTGCTTGCCATGCAACAATTGAAAAGGATATTGAGAGCTAATGGGCAGTACCATCGTCAGTATGGAGACTGGAGGGATGTTATAGAGCATCTGTTAAGAAGTGGAACCCTTACACCAAAGTATGATTTAACTCTTTACCATGTATATACCTATATATGCCTATTCACTGCAATGAAAAAGTTGAGTTTCACCTGTCCTATCTACTTGTGCTGACGTCACATACCAGGTGACAGTGAAGCCTATATATAGGACGAATTAACATTTTAATTTGACCTGATGAAGATCCATCATGAATGGAAACGTCTTAACCCAGCACCCACTGTTGATGTGCGTATAGTTCATTCTTAGCTGAATGTGATAGAGCATCTCTCAACAAACTCTCCAGCGGCAAGTCTCACAAAAGGGGTTGGTGCAGTTATCTATTTGCACACTTTTTATGCAACTCAAGCGCACGTTTTATATATCATGCGCACACAATAGTATGTCATGCGCATGAGTTAATGCTTCATATTCCCACAGTCACTGTCAATTGCACCAAGCTGAGAGGCTACAGCTAGCAGAGATACACATGAAAGCTGACATAAGGCATGAACCTGTGTCACGAATGTTCCACATTGGTATTATAAAGCGTGCATTCATACATTATGAATGTTTTATTGACTGGGCTTAATTGTTGGCATCACATATTGGAAGTTTCTTATTTTCTGGGTCCACAATTTCCTAATAATTTCCTAGAAAGGAACTGTTAATTTCTTAGGAAGTTTCCTGGAAAGAGCCATGAAATGATGTAGTAGTTCTATAGAAAATATCAGCAGACTGGTGGAGTCAATAAGATACTGAACATTTCTAAAAGAGTTTCCTGGAAAGAACTGCAATACTATAAACTATTTACTGGAAAAATGATAGGCAGAGGTCAAAGTCATTATTCATATAATCATATAATATAGTTATTTGTTGAATTCCTTCCTCTAATTTCTAATTTTCTATATAAATACTACATAATTTCATAGTTCTGTCTTGGAAACTCCAAAAGGACTTCGAGGAACTTACCAACTACCAACTACCATTGAACTCTTTCTCTATTTTCCCCTATAATTAGTACAGAATTTCATGGTTCTTTCCAGGAAACTACCTGAGAAATTAGCAGTTCTTTTCTAGGAAATTATTAGGAAATTGCGGACCCAGAAAATAAAATGCTACTGTTTCTTTTTATGTCCCACCACCATGGTACATGGTGGGACAGTACAGTCTGTCTGTGTGTGTAGACACATTCTTATGAACACAATACCTCAAGAACAATACATGATAAAAACTTCATAGTTACACCAAAAGGTAAAGAGTAGATAATCTCATTAGATTTGGGAACACCTTGTTGCACTGTTGCCCCAGCTGTTATGTCTATCCCGGGCCGATAATCAGTTTGTAAATGTTAATCTTAATTTACTGCGGGGATGCATCATGCATGAAATTTATATTCATTGGAAGTTTTACTGTTTGGCCTGAAGTCAGATTCCGCTAACACAGTGTAGTCGCAGAGCTGGAGTCAAGATTGCTGACATCAAAAGGGCAATTATTCAATTTTCTTCACATCTTCTGTTTACAGTAAAGGTAAATGTAGCAGGGGTTTCAGCAGCTGTTGTATAATTGAGCGTTCAAGTAGTTCACCGCCATTTCCAAGTGCCAAGTCACAAAGGCAACGCTAACCACGCAGTCTGCCCGCAACTGTGATGTATCATTTGGAGTGACTATAAAGCCCGGAATATTCTGCAATTTCCCGCTATTCATAATGTATTTGAAAAAGGAAAAAGAACATTGGCGAACAAGACCAGATAAAGGGATTTTCACAGCGGATTGATGTAGATGGGATTTTATTAATATGCATACATATATGCTATTTGGAGAACGAACATTAGCGGGAGAGTCGGGTGTTATAGTGAATATTTCAATATATTAACACACTCTCACTTCTTCTATAAGGCTTATGCTGGTGTAAAATATGGTTTTGCCGTGGAAATAATATCAGACCAGTGTTGCAATTTTTGTGCCAGCTGCCAGATCATGCTCGACCTGTGAAATGCTTTCTTTTACACATATGGAATGGTATTACATATGGTATTCCCATGATGTTGGGTAGATTAGTAAGGATTTGTGTGCATGTTACTCTCAAAGCTACTGGAAAAGTAAAGCCAAGACCACTGCAGAATGTCATTAACTAACAATTTTTGGAACGTCTCCATTGGCGATGAATAGGAAATTGGCTCTGTGGAGATTATGACATTACCCAGGGTCATTTTCAGCAATGGGTCCATTTTTTTCGGCTTGGAACAGTTAGCACCGCTCGGAAATAAAGTTCAATTAGATGGAAAAGCTCATTAAAGATTCTCTATTTTAATTAGACTCCATCCTCACATTGTCATTTGTTAGCTCCAGTGTCTTTTGATGACATTACAGATGTGGGGTTTTGGGAGAGTTGGTTGTCTTTGTAAATCGTGACCTTATAATTATAAGGTTCCATCTTACATTTGGGGACAAAATGAATTATTCATATGCAAGTTGTTTACAAGTATGTATTCATAGTTCTTTGTGGCTGAAGTTCAATTTTTAAAAATGTGTATTTATGTGTTTAATATGCGCTTTGTATGGGATATGAAAACTTTCATGCTCAATATCTTCAAACAACTCTTAATGCAGGTAGAACCGTATAAGTCCGAGCTCACAAAATATTGATCAAACTGCCTGCATCAAAAGGAATGACATTTGAATTCTTTCTCATGGTGAATTTTCCCTTTAAGGTTAAAACGGCTTTGTTCTGAAAATAGCCCAACGGCTTTTTTCACTTCCAGCAAGATAAACACAGATTATAGAGCAAGTAGGGCAGGCGGTGGGAGGTGTGTGTGTGTATCTGTGTTTGATCAAGGTCAGAGTTTCAATGCTTAAACCTAGTGTTAATAGATGGTAATGACTTGTGTATATCTCATAATCTATAGTTTATTAACTTATCCATCAGTTCCTGGACTAGATCCATTCCCTCTCTGAATGAAATTGGGATATTGTCTTCATAATTTATTCGAGGCTATATTTAACTCTCTAGACTGTAGCTGTTATTTCTATCCATGACTTGCAGTGACTCCAGTGTTCTGCTGACGCTGCCATATTGACTCCTAAACAGCGTTCCATTAGAACCACAAGCAGAGTCCTCGTCTGAAAAGGAAAGATATTTAAAGAAAGACTGAAGTCCTTGGAGGATGTGACCCTTACTTTCTGCCACCATCATAGCTGGCACCAGATAAACTCCCTGGTCTGTTGTTTCTTGATATCTACATAACCTGCTATATCTTATTCACAACCCCTCTTTGTATTCCGGTGAAAGGCGAACAAAAGTACTATGCATTTCGGTGTTTCACTTCAGGGTGGGTGAAACTATCCAAAAGTCCTTCATCTTAAGGAGAAAAAGTTGTTTCTGATTATTGGGCAGGTAGGATAACGTTACTTTTCTAAGTTATCAGTGGGCAAACAATGACATTTCACCCCCTTCACCCTAACATGATTTTTGTTTGGTGTATTTCTCTTCTTCCTGTGGATAACTGGCAAAACGTAGACAACTTACCATCACATTGACATATTTCCAGCAGCTACAATAGAGTTTAATGGGAGAAAACTATTTGCAACCATCTAAACAATTAACAGTAAACTTCAGGTTTTGCTGTTACTCCCTTAGAATCAAAGAGCAAGAGCTTGTTTCTGGACTCACCATTTTGTACTGACATACGGGGAGAAATCCATCGTAGAAGAGGCAGAGAGACCAATTTCTTCACTGACAGTAGCCTCAATAGACCAGGATGCAATGTTTTGAGTAAAGGGTGCAACTCCCACTCTCTTGCTGTTACTATTGCAACGAGTCTGGGTGAATTCTCTGGGGTACTTTGAAACTCCTTTCTGGGAAATGTAGCAAATGAAGTAGAACTAACTGAAGTAGAAGTAGACGATTCAGGTTGATGGAAAATGGATACACCAAAAAGGCAAATTACAACAATTGATCACAAACAAACAAAATACTAAATTGTCTGCATAGTTTACAAGTTGGTAACATTTCAAATGGGGCTGCGCTGTGAACAAAATGAAATGAATGGTCCTGACTTACCTTTGACAATAGCCCATTCAGCAAAACATGGCAAGAGCAGCTCAAACATTGCAAATGATGAATTTTGAGTCGAATAGGCTACTGCCGTTCTGCCAACAGGCTTGAACCCTCACACACACACACACACACACACACCCCATCCCCACCCCGCTGTTGTGGTCGTTGCGACGCCTCTGTCTCCACACTTATCTGCAGCGAGCTCCTACCCTCGGCATGTAGCTTAGCAACAAGCTGGTTAAGGAATAGGCTAAATTGGCGGGGGGTCGGGTTGGGTTGGATTGGGTGGAAATACACTGGGAACGAGTTCGTTCCCGCCGAAGACTACGGCAGCTGATTTCACTGATTAGCACCGCTTTGACCATAGAAGAGGCAGTAATCGGCGAAATCAGCTGCTGTAGGGATTGACTGGGATAAAAATCTCTTGGGTCTCGATGGCACATGCTTCCAGACTACTGGACTAGAGAGTGTTGGAAAGTAACCAGTGTTATTAATACCTCAGAGACAGTCCCCATTATCCCCCAGAATCCGTTTTATTGGCCAAGGAAGTTTGCCCATACCAGGAATTCTTGGTGCATTCTGAGTGTTTTGAACACCGCAGGGGGAAGAGAAGAAGTATGTATCAGCATCACATCGCCTCTTTTGTGCAGCCTTCAGTACCTTGGCAGGCATTTCTGGTCGTCTTGGGTCAAAGAGATCAACTGCTTATCAGTGTGTCAGCCAGGATTTACGTTGTCAGCTTACTGTGAAAAGTGCTTTGTTTACCTGCACCATTATGAATATCTTGTCACTGTTTTCTTTTTTGACAGTAAATGAATCAGACGTCTTTGGTCTTCTACTTCATTCTGCATGTAGCGGTTTTTGAGGAGAATCTCGATCCTCTGATCCCCTTCATCTGGTCGACTGCCTCCATTTCGTGCTCTTCTTCCTCCTTTTTCTCTGTACACATCCGCTCTGGCCCGATCCATCATTCTTCACAATCATTTCCAAAGAGGATGATTGAAAGTTCTTCGCTCACACACACACAGTCATTTGATCATGTCTTTGTTCACTGTGTCAAAACCAGCACTTTTCACTCTGGTGTCTGCAAACTGTAGCCCCCCCCCCCCAGTTGTTTGATTGTGTGCCTTATATATGCCTAATTGGATGAATTGCGAAAAACACATTCAAAAGATGTCAGCCGTGAAACGAGTCTTAAACAGAAGGTACAGAAAGTCCAAACCAAAGATTTTACCTTCACTGGTATTTGACCTCATGATTGAAATTGAAATGGAATTTCAAGAGCTCCATGTTCTCTTTTTCTCCGTTTCTTAAAAAGGTGGAGCATTTTGGCTCCCATTTCAGGAATTAAATTGTTTGTTGGAATTGTCTGTCATTAACTGTGGCACTTCAATGTTCACCTTGATTGGACTGCCGTGATGTCAACAGATGTACTGAACATCCAATATGCAATCTGAGGCTTTGGTAGTTCTACATTTTGCTGATGAACTTAGATATCCAACTAGACAAAAACCCAGCAATGAAGTTTTGCAGTGCCCTGAAAAAAGCTACATGTGTGGCTTAGAAAATAAAAGGAATACACAAAGTTTTTATCCACCATGCTAACACTTTAGCATGCGCTATGTCAAGTGATAGTAGGCTCCATGCTAACAGTTTAGCTTATACTATGTTGAGTGATAGTACACCGCTAGCATTATCCAAAGAGGACAGACTTTTTAATTTAAAAAAAAAAGTTGTTATTATATGAATTGTACATTTCTAAATTTTAAAAGTCATTAACTCAACAAAGCTGATGTACACAGGTTTATTTCTGGAACTATTTCAGGCAAGTAACCATGTATTCATCCACAGAGTAGTGATTTGTCTCCCATTGCTCACCACCTTCATTTCCTGTGGAAAAAGCAATGTTTCTAATTACAACTAAGACAAAACTAGGTGTTAAAACTTTGTGATAAAACTAAAAATTAACTAAAACTATCTTGTAAAAATAGAAATAAACAAGCAAGAAATACCACACCCACACTGTAAACTAACCCTAACCCTAACTAAAACTAATCTGAAATTGAAATAAAAATTTAAAACTGTATACAAATAAAAACAAATTAAAAATTACAAATTACAATTACTTTCTCTGGCAAACAGAGAAAGTAGTCCCTGTAGTTCAAAACAGTACATTATTTTAGAAGCATATTTCATGTAAATTTTGCCTGTCTCCTACACAAAACTGCCAGACTTGGTCACACATCATTGAAGATTACGTACCATTTTAGATAATGCTAGAGGCTTATCACTCAACATAGTGTATGCTAAAGGAGGTACTATTTCAGGTGAGTAACCACGTATTCATTGGCTGTGCACTGGGGGACACAGGGATGATTTTGGTGTCTGTGCTCATCTCTGAACAGGTCAATGTGGGACACTCTCCAAAATATTGGTAAATTCCCTTAAGCAAATGCTTATTCATGTCTATCTTTCACTCTCCCTGACAAACCCCTCAGCCAATGTTTGACACCAAGCCAGAGCCTGGCGGAAAAGGGTCGGCACGAACCGCCTGGCTCGACGCATCCTCTCCAACGCTGTCGCCATGGTGATGCCCCCGCTTGTCGTGACTAAAAGAAAGAAGCCGAGCGGCTATAGAGCTCGAAGCCTCTCCCCAAGATTGAACATTTCCCTCTAAAATAGGCCAGGGACAGGGAAGGAGGCGTGGAGGGCAGGAGGAAACAAATTAAGCTTGCAGCCGAGAAAAGAAGAGGCTCTGAGATGTAATGGCAGTGGACTGGAGAAGTGGGTGTTAAGATGTTTTGTTCTTGTAAATTAAGCCTTTGCCCCGGTGCTAGAAAGAGAGACATATCAGACGTTAGACACTGGCCAGGCTCTCATGTCTCTAATGAACACCACAGCCCAGAAACTGGCAGCTCAGAAGTATTGACTGGTTTCATTCTGCATGTAGATCAACACCACTGCAGTCCCCTGTTGCCCTCTTCACTCTAAGCATGTAGAATTCATTCCAGAGCATCATTAGCAGCAGCATGCAGATGACATGACATGTTCTCCCACTGATGACAGCTGTGATCATACAGTTCAAGATGTAAAGCCTTCTTCATGTGTTGAAAGGATGTTAAATATGTAAAAAAAAAAAAAACATGATGTACAAAATTGATACATCCACGAAGCAATAGCATATGCAGAAACTGCATCCAGGCTTTTGCTTTGTCACCACCTAACCAGTTGCATTAGCTTGTTTCCAAAACATGCACAACAGCGATGCACATTTCTGACCCAGCGTTTTGGCGCTGGATATTCGCGCAGCGCTTGCTCTTTCATCTCCCTCCCATCACCCCTCTCTTAATGAAAGGGCATGTTGGTGGAAGATGTCAGTTGCATTAGCTGATGGCTAGCTGCACCAACTAATTTCCTATCCGGAGAGGTGAGCGCGTCTGGAAAGGACACACCTGCCAACACGGCTGTCAGCAAGCGTGTGAAGGTAGTGGGATAATTGAGCCGAGCTCAGAGATCTAATAGCGGAGAGGAATACAGCAGTATAATGGCCACTTTGCTCACAGTGGGACTGTGGCAGGTGAAGCAGAAGACTTTTCTCTTTAATCCAAGGACTAAGATGTCACATTTGGATGCCATTAAAAAGCCAAGGCACTCATTAAATGACAAGGACACAACTTGCCAAATTACCACCAGGTGCAACAAACCATGTAGTCATTGTTTCTTCAGTGTGTAGCTGAGTTGCCAGTCTTTCCATTGACTCTTGGATTACTGCTTTAAAGCAATCAACTTTGGAGGGCATGCTTGTTGGTATAGGGGGAGCTGTGTGTGTGTGTGTGTGTGTGTGTGTGTGTGTGTGTGTGTGTGTGCATAACACATGCATGTAATTTGCATGTTTGTGCGTGGCATGTGTGATGAGTGGGGATATGATGGGGAAGGGCATGTCTGTGAAAGCGTGTGTTGGTATGTGTTACCTGAACGTATGTTGCATGGTTGTGTGTAGCCTACATTGCTTGACAAGTGGCAGCATTTCCACAGAAGTCATGGGTCACTGGTTGCTTCACAGGAATATACCAGAATGTATTTTACGACTTGTTTCACGCATTCATTTCAGTAGCTGGTGGTTTTCAGCCCAACTGGAGTGGAAACCAGACTGTCCACACCTTCAGAAAAACAACATTAAACCAGGAACAAAGAACATTTTTAGGTCATGGAAGTGCTCTGACTTCTCTAAAAAAGTCACTGAAAGGTCATGGAACATTCCATCAGGGCCACGGAGGGAACCCTTCACTTCACATGCGTGTGCGTCTCATCTGCGCACGTAGATGAAGGCGTGTTTGTATTCAAGGCTGGCACTCTATGGTTTGAGCCCACCTTTGGGGCTCTCTTCAAGCGAGGCACATATGCTGCATTAATTAGTTTGAGACTCACAACCTATTAAGACAGGTGACAAAAACGTGGGTCCCCCCCTCCTCCAAAACCTCTTTTCCCTCTCATAACTCATCTCCTGCTGAAAGTTAAGCGAACCACTGAGGCGATGTCTGGATTTCACATGCTGGACTAGACAGGGAAGCGTAATCAGTAGTGATGGTTGCTAGCGACAGGGCAGATAAGGCTGGCGTGCTCTTGGGCTACATTCACACTGCAGCTGAAAGTGTCCCAATTCAGATTTTTTTTCACTCACATATCACACAAATCTGATGTTTTGAAAATAGAATCCCGAGATACGAGACCTGTATTTGAATGCTCAAATCAGAATTTGTATTGTGGCTTAGCATTGCCATTACAAGAAGTCAATCTTGCATCATCAATTTGAGACAGTTGTCATAATTTTGGCACAAACAGCAGCTTGACTGAGCTAGCATTAGCATGGAGTACAACGAAACACACCACAATGGAAAGAAAGCCGAATACAGAACTTGAATGGATAGAACGGTCTTTCACATTCAAATCAACCTTCCTGGATGGTTGGAGCGGCGGCCATTTTTATGTGTACCGTTGGGCTAGCTTCCGTATGAACTGACTTACGGCAAGCCGCTGAGGTGAGAGGTTTTGCAGCAAGGACCAAAGTAGTGGACAACTGGCACTGCAGCTGAATTAAATTGTCACTCACAAGTTGCTGCTGTGTTTATAGTTGAGTTAATCTCAGTTCCAGCTGATGTCCGTTAGCTGTTTGAAGTTAGCAAACGCTAACTTTTCTTCTCTACTAAAAGTAGGCTAAGCTACATTAGTTTATGGTATTTAAGGGGATATATTAAGTTAAAGATACCTGTCTGATGATGTTTACCAGCTAGGTTTGCTAATATGCAATGTGAGCTAGCGAGATCTTTGATAATCTTTGATAATGCTATGTTAGCCTTGTCGCAAAAAGCAGGTTTCAGTAGAGTTTTGACAGTTTGCAAAGCACTCGTGCAACAGACACACCTGTACTTCTCAAGCAAGTGTGACACACTTTACGGCATTAATGCCCAGACTTGCATTCCAATTCCATAGTCGCCATTTTATGCTGTACTAACCAAATTACCATAGTAAACAGTGGAAGGACCGTTCTTTCCATTCAAGTTCTGTGAAGGTATCAATTCAGTCAAAACTCAAAGGCACATACCATAACTGAAATGTGTTGGAAGCAACAAGGGATGTGACGTCTTTTGTTATTGTCACCCTGCGTCCATGCGTCTTTCTGACATTGTCAGTTCATATTGGTATGGGATATGGGTTACATCCTTGAATAAATACAAACAGTCATCCAAAAAATATCTGAGCAGCAATTCAGAAGTCAGCATGAAGGCCTGTGGTGTGAACGTAGCCTCAGTCTGCCCCCCGTCCTTCTCTAATTGGAAATTAGTTGCACCTCCTGAATAAACATCCCCCTCACCTGCATACTCCACACCTCCCACTGACACAACCCACACCAAATGCTCTCTTCCAACGCCTCGGTCTCTCATTTGTGCCATTTTCTTCCCTTATGTGGCACTGAGTCTGGGTGTTGGCAGACAAAGTTGGAGTAAATTATTTGGCAATGATTCCATGAAGCTATTACCAGGGATTTGCATGAGGATATTTCTCCCAAAGAAAGAAAAAATATTTTTCCATCAATAAAACATATTCTCAGTACATTTTGTGTTAAATGTGACAATTTGGGTAGTTCCCAAGCCCAGTTCTGAATGGAGATTATCCATTGTCGCTGGCTTCACTCGTTTTCCGTGGCCCTGATTCAATGCCTCGCCATGAAGTGAGCTGTATGTGGAATAGAGGAGATTTTCTTTTTTTCCCACCAACCATGCATGTAAGCTGAGCTGAATTTCCTTTGAGGTGAGGTTTGGATTAGAGGCTGACACCATGCACTCAACCCTGCTAAAGGATTTCATTATCACTACAGGTTTTTGTGAACAGTTGCTTCACCTGACAAAGCACAAAAAGATTGTGCCACACCACTGGTCCTCAAAGAGAACCAAAATAGCTTGACAAAGCAGGCACACAGGGACCATGTTAACAATACAAAATATTCTGCCAGGCCTCCATCTTCACTCAATGGCACAATCCTTAGCTTTTGTTTTCTTTCGTCTTTTCGGGTAGTTCCATTGTCAAATCTGCGGCATTTAATGACTGCAGTGGCCACCACTTTCTGTGCGACAAAGGTGGCATGTCGCAGAGTAACTCCAGCCTTGAGTTAATCTGCCTTTGAATTACCACTTTACCCGCTGGCTCTGTGGAAATGAAGGATTCTGGTTTGTTAAAACTGACCATGCTCGTCCTCAGACATCGGCTATGTTTACATGCACAGAGAACCTGGTTATTCAAGCAACCCGGTTTTGGGTTGATGCATGTAAACATCATAACTGGGTTAGAATAAGATGGCTGATACTTTAATTATGAGAAACCTTGGTTAAGATACCTGGCTCACTCCCATATGAAATGGGCTACTGTGGCATGGAAACATCTTACTCCTTTCACCTTTGCTTTTCACCGTCTCTCCATGTTGTCTACAGTCTAGCACTACGTCATGTCGGATTTACCATAAATATGAGCTTCCAACTGGGAAAAAAACATTCACATCAGCCTCCTTGTGGTGATTACAAGTATTAAAAGCAACAGTGGCGTCACAAATCGGGGATGTGCGTCAACACAGACGGCAAACCTGGCAGCATATCCACTGATGTCGGCAGTTCAAAGTAGTAAAAATCAAAGTTACCCTTTAATTTCAATAAATGAAATGATTTCAGATGGGGTTCCAGTGAGTTAAACAGGTGAACTTCTTCCAATATGACATGAGTGCGACATAAGTATGAGTACTTTGCCAGACTGAAGATGTTGACATTTGAGTTTCCCTTGGATTGCATCAGGGAGTAGTAGCGCTCCCTGCCAACTAGAGGCACATAGAACTCTACAATGAAGTAATGACAAAATTTGGATCAGAATTGATGGGCATGATGGCAAAAACTAGGAAAACAAGGCCCAGGTTGAAAATAGCCAGAAACATCCTGTAACTGGTTTATTCATGGCAACAGGGGGACTCAGTCACAGGGTATCAAAGGTTCATGTAAACAGCTTAACCTGAATAAGACCTTAACCGGAGTAGGGACAATAACCAGGTTACTCCCATGTATGTAATCGTAGCCATTGTCGCTAGGTGGGACTCCTTTTCCAGGATTAGCCCCTGACAATCCCCACTTCCTTGGCCCGGCTCCTGCGCTCAGTGTTGAGTCTGCTGTGCGCAGAGATCTACACAAAGCCCCTGATGTCATTTCACAGACACACTGTTCTGTCTCATAACACCGGGATGTACACCGTCCTGCCGTGGTTATTACCGATGTGCCAAGGACAGAGGAGACACAGGATTTGACTTCGGGAGTCCATTTTCATCAAGCACGTCTTCCTGAGACTTTGATCTTCAGGAGATTTTACGCTTTTTGTTGATTCTCTCCCACTTACCAATAACAACTAATGTCCCCGTTGTTTCCTTGATACGTTAATCAATGTTTACCACGTACTTTTTGTCAGTCACATCGTGTGACCTTTGCTTACATAACAATCGGTTGTAAAGCACACACACACACACACATATCAGGCTTCTGGCCACCTCTCACTACTGTAAACATAAATCCTGGGGAGTTTGTCAGCCGTTGTTGTAATGACCGAGGCTGGAGGCAGCTCTGTGACGGCGGGATGGGAGGGTTTGGAGGTTTGGAGAGGGGGGGGAGTGATAATCACGCATGAGAGAAGAAAGGGCAGCCTGGTAGAGGGAGAGAAGCTATACTGGGCTTCTTCTTTTCTTTTTTTTCAAACCACTGTCCCCATTAACAGGACTGATGTGCATCTCTGCAACGAGCTGCGAAGTCATTTGGCCTGGGAGCCATAGAGAGTCCTCAATGTGTTAGGATAACTCACTCCCGAGACCACTAAAAGCCATTATTAGAAGGTGTTTATCGAGCTAGCCATGGCCTAGATACAGCTTAATATCCTGAGAACAGTTAAGCCCATAATTATATTACATTTTGGATGAAGACTGGCCATGATTAGATAAATGATGAATAGCTCCATCAGAAAAAAAACTAGGTGTGAGGTTCCCCAGGAGACAATGCACTATTGGCTTATTTTTGCAAGGAGTTACAACATTTGCTATCCTTTTCATGGACCAGACAGGGTGGAAAAAAATGGTATTCATTACGTGCACAATAGCTTTACAATACACGAGGACAGACAAAAAGAACTACTGCAAAAAGTTCTGTGTTAATTGACATTATTTTCAGCTTTCCTGCAATCTCATAATGGTTTTGCTTTGTCACTTGCTTTAATCATAGCATTGTATGCGCCCAAATGGGCTGGAAAAGGAGAGATCACCCTCTGTCCGCTGTTACCAAGGTATCCAAGCGCAACTGTTTTCCAAGCCATTTCAATTGGCAGTAATCCTCGAGTTCTCGTTTTCAACATTACATATGACTTTGAGATGAGTTTTGTTGCTGAGTTGTTTTTTTCATTTTAACTCTGTTTGGAGCTATATAAATATAAAGTAATTAGTCTGTTAATATGTTTAACTTAAAAATTTAAAAAACCCTGAAAGCAGCCCAAGAGGTTTGCTGCCAGGAACTGAGATGAAATTAAATAGTGCTGATATGTTGCTGTCAGTAGTCAACGCTTTGGCATAAATACTAATTAGTGTGCTTGCCGTAGGCAGAGCACACTCTTACTATCTTGCATACTTATTATTCTTTTTAGTGCGCTTGCCGTAGGCAGAGCACACTCTTATTATCTTGCATACTTATTATTAGTGTGCTTGCTGCAAGCAAAGCACACTCTTATTGTTACTGTCGGCCATTTTGTTTATTATTAGTGTGCTTGCCGTAGGCAGAGCACACTCTTATTATCTCACATACTTATTAGTGTGCTTGCCGTAGGCAGAGCACACTCTTATTGTTACTGTCGGCCATTTTGTTTATTATTATTTTTATTAGTGTGCTTGCCGTAGGCAGAGCACACTCTTATTATCTTGCATACTTATTAGTGTGCTTGCCGTAGGCAGAGCACACTCTTATTATCTTGCATACTTATTATTATTATTTAGTGTGCTTGCCGTAGGCAGAGCACACTCTTATTATCTTGCATACTTATTAGTGTGCTTGCCGTAGGCAGAGCACACTCTTATTGTTACTGTCGGCCATTTTGTTTATTATTAGTGTGCTTGCTGCAAGCAAAGCACACTCTTATTATCTTGCATACTTATTAGTGTGCTTGCCGTAGGCAGAGCACTCTTATTATCTCACATACTTATTAGTGTGCTTGCCGTAGGCATAGCACACTCTTATTATCTCACATACTTATTATTCTTATTAGCGTGCTTGCCGTAGGCAGAGCACACTCTTATTATCTTGCATACTTATTAGTGTGCTTGCCGTAGGCAGAGCACACTCTTATTATCTCACATACTTATTAGTGTGCTTGCCGTAGGCAGAGCACACTCTTATTATCTCACATACTTATTATTAGTGTGCTTGCCATAGGCAGAGCACACTCTTATTATCTTGCATACTTATTATTAGTGTGCTTGCCGTAGGCAGAGCACACTCTTATTATCTTGCATACTTATTAGTGTGCTTGCCGTAGGCAGAGCACACTCTTATTATCTCACATACTTATTAGTGTGCTTGCCGTAGGCAGAGCACACTCTTATTATCTTGCATACTTATTATTAGTGTGCTTGCCGTAGGCAGAGCACACTCTTATTATCTCACATACTTATTATTAGTGTGCTTGCCGTAGGCAGAGCACACTCTTATTATCTCACATACTTATTATTTTTTTCCGCCAAAAAGTTTGGCACGCTACTCCTTCTACAGTTTTTACAGTACATACACATGTGAGACATCAAAACGTGCGGCTCATTGAGGAATCTTGTGCTATTACTTTTCTAAGAGATCCCTCATAAGGTTTTTGAGATATTAAGGATTAAATGCCATTTTAGACGCAATACACACACATTGTAAAATGATGAGAACCATGTACTACAACTTTAATACTACATACACATATTATACATCAAACCCTTCAGCTACTTCTGCTCTCACTCACAATGTCAATATATAAGCGATGCGATGTATAGTTTTTGAGATATTAACTTTTGTTTGACACTAGTGTTCCACTCTTTTTCTGTTTCTGCTGCTCTCTTACACATGCAGCTCTTCTGCTTATTTCACTCTTCTCCATTTCAACATGTCTTTTACATATTTTCATACCTTTTTTACTTCTTAGTATTATTACATTTTAGTACATTTCTAACATTATTACTTGTCACTTTCTTACTTTCTGTTTTTTTCTACTGAATATATACCTACTCTTCATACTATTCATACTTGTACCTTCCAGCTTTTCACATAAGCCTTCCTACTCTTCCTACCAACTGCACATTTTTATACCTATTTTACTTATTAGTATTATTACATTTTAGTACATTTCTAACATTATTACTTGTCACTGCCTTCTTACTCTTCATACTACTAGTACCTTCCAGCTTTTCACATAAGCCTTCCTACTCTTCCTATCAACTGCATATTTTTATACCTTTTTACTTCTTAGTACTGTTACATTTTAGTACATTTCTAACATTATTACTTGTCACTTTCATATTTTCTGTTTTTTTCTACTGAATATATACCTACTCTTCATACTCTTCATACCTGCTATTCATACTCCTTGTACCTTTCAGATTTTACAAAATAGTCTTCCTACTATCTCCTTCCACCTTTTACACATAAGCCTTCCTACATATTTTCTTACTATTGTACTTGTTACTATTATGAAATTTTAGTACATTTCTAACATTATTAATTATCACTTTGACACTCATTACAGCTCCTTCACAGAAGTGTTTTAAACTGCCACATTTCTCACAGTTTTAACATTACATACACATATTATACTTTGCTTCAGCCGTTTCAGTTTGAACAGACGATCCACAGTCATGTTCAAAAACACGCACACACACACACACACACACAGACAGAAATATGTGACATAGATACAGCCATAGGATAAGAAAGAGGGAAAGAGGAGAGTGATAGACCAGTCACAGACAGCCAACAGAAAGGGTGAGCTGTACCCACACTAAACTGCACCAGTGCCACAGTTTGCACGCTCAGCAATCACACGCATTTTCTCCAGAAAATGCACCTTTCTAGTTTTATTTGTTGTTTTGTTTTCTTGTAGTTGTGTACACAGGTCTGTCTTGCAAACAAGATCTCGATCTCAATGGGACTTACCTGTTTAAATAAAGGAAATAAAAAAAATATTTTAGGACATTATTATTTAAACTCTTTGTGATCAGACACAGTTTGGACAAAATACAATTGGTTTACGGATTTACCGAGCGAAATGCTAACAATTGCAATGCTGCACCGCTTAGCAAAACTAGTGAACGCCAAGTCTAAGGGCAGGGGCATTGCAAGGGCGGCAAGCACACTTTAAATTTTCTTTAGAAAATTTAGCCTTTTCTAGTTATTAGTGTGCTTGCCGTAGGCAGAGGAGCTTCTCACGAGCTCAGTTTTGAAGCTAGAGCGGAGCTTTTTTTATTATCGGAAACTAGACATGCAGACGGATACGTAGGTACCAGCCATGTTATGTAACATAACTCCAAAGTCGGCGAAGTTTTTGACAAAGGTAAATGGGCATGACTATTTTCAAACGGGTCCCTTGACCTCTCACATCAAGATATCTGAATGGCTCATTAGAACCGCAAGAGTCTTAGCTTTACAGCCATATCTGACATATCTCAGCTACATAGGCTATATGAGCTCCAGGGTACTAAAGACACAGTGTTCTGCATGCAGTGAAAAGATGTTATTCTCGCCTTTTTTTCTTTCCCTATTTCTGCACACTGTGGTACCTAAACAGTCATGGAATTGTAGAAATTGGGTATGGCTACAAAGCTGAGACTCTTGTGAATCCAAAGAGCCCAATTGCATTCATGTGTGATTAAATATGGCCTCATAGTAACCATTTCAATGTGATGACAGCATTTTTTATAACTTGACCTTACTGTATAAAATGACATGAAATGAAATGATCGAGCTCATTCATGTCAGTGCTTCGACACAGCCAGCAGATGGCGACAGAGACCATGAGTTCCCCACATGGGCTTTCTGTCAGCCTCGGCGCCGACTTTGTGATGCGTTTAGGATCCTTGGAAAGCTGGGAATCTGTAGTTTCGTTTGATACCAAACATGTTGCTGTGCAGTGATGAGAAAAGTTTCCCAGTGCCTTTGAACGCAACTGGCTCTGTTTACTGAGTGTAGTCTGTCAAAATGCTAACAATTACAATGCTGCACCGCTTAGCAAAGCTAGTGAACGCCAAGTCTAAGGGCAGGGGCATTGCAAGGGCGGCAAGCACACTTAAATTTTCTTTAGAAAATTTAGCCTTTTCTAGTTATAACTACTGTACCACTGCTAAAAAAATTTAAGCATGAAATAATTGAATGAAGATTCACTGTCCTCAGTGCATTCTGTGATTTAATTATAACAAAGTGATGGTTGGACCTTGGCTTTGCATTGTGTTTACTAGTAACTGAAGTGCAACAGGAGAATATTGCACCACAGCAAAGACACCACCATCATGTACTGCTGCCACACTGTATAACGTTTCAAATATAACTCCCTGGAGCTTAGTCGTGTTCTATTTCTATATCAGTTGTGCTGTATGTAATGCTCTTCCTGTGTACTAGAGGATTTTTCCCGGGAAGAACAGCAAATATAAAAGCTTTCATGAACTGGATATGGGTTGAATCAGTCAACGACAGACAGCAGCAAAACTGACATTTATTATATGAAAATGTTGCAGATTATTACTTAAAGTATAAAAAGTCAAAACACACTCTTTACCCTGGCTCAATGAGCACACTCATTCATTTAAGAGACAGTGTAGAAAAGCCAATTTGGAATGCAAGGCCAATACATTTCCATCATTTTCTCATCATTACAATCTGTACAAATTACCTGTGGGGTCCCCCAGGGACTGATTTTAGGCCCCATCCTCTTCTGTCACAGACTTGTCTCTTGGCCGCATGATTCTTAACATAATATCTCCTATCTCTCCCACTGTTCAACTGACAATAACCATCTATATTTGCTTGTGAAACACAGTTATTAGAACAGCATAGCCTGCCCCAAACCATACTTTTCAGTTATAAAGAACTGGGTATAAAGAATTTTTTCAACTGAATGACAATAAATCAGAGGTACTTTTATGTATTCCTCCTACCTCCAGGACAATCTTAATAGTCTGTCTACTAATATAAAGGCTGCTGATCAAAATACAAGTGTGATTCTTTTTTTTTTAATCCAGATTTTAGTTTTGATGAACAGTTCAGTCATGTTTGCCCCTACAACTTGAACACAGAGATCAGGCTAGTAAACTTCTTTTGAATCACTTATAAAAACAAAATTGTATGACTTTACTTTGTTATGTTTATTTGACTTTATTTGAAACCTATTTTTGTTTCTCTCTTTTACTGATTTATTGCCCTATTTTTAATGATGCTCCTACTTTCTTATAGTGAAACACTTGATCAACGTTTTGAAAAGCACCTCATAAAGATTTTGTAGAATAGAATAGAATCAATCAGAGGTGATTTTTTTTTTTGTTGCTAGTTTAAAATCTTTACCCGTGCACTCGCATCATATAAATCCACAAAATTATTCCAACTTACATCAAGCCAAGCTACTCTGTATGTAAGCAGTGTAGTGCGCTATCCAAGAGGCATAAGATTTAACTGACATTTTTAAATAGGTTCAATGAATAGGTTCAGTGGGACTTTAATTACATTCACTCTTTAACGGAGACCGTTCTGTTGGCAATGCTAGTGGAACTTGACAAGCCAGTGTGCTCTTACCACGTGTATGTATGACACCCCACCCACATAATACTGCTGTATTCCTGATTGCCCCTCTATCTACAGACAGCATGGGTATGCCAGTGCAATCACTAATGCTTAATTAGCAGATTAGGAGATCCAATTAGGAGATCTCCTCTGTCTCGAATCAAGCCTCTGTCAACACGTCCTTTGAAAATGAGATACTCCATGGCGCCACTTATGGTTGGCGTTTCTCCCCCTGCCAAATTGACCGCACTTGATTAACTGTTGTGTGCTTTGTTTAGCCCTGTGGACACCTTGTTTAAATCTCATTCTTGATGAATGATTTATATTTCAGGCACATTTCAAGCACTCTTGAGCCATGTTTCAGAGTTGAGATAAGTCCAGGCGCCGCAGATGTTGAACCAAAATACATGACTCCAGACTGCAACCATTTGGTTAGGTTTTGGCTGTTTGGTCATTGGATGTACTAATGCCAGTAGCAGAAATCCAACCAAATCTTTGAAACAAAACAAAATGGTGCCTCAAACAAAATATACAGGCTACCAAGAGAAACAATTAGTGGCACGAGTGGAAAAAGGTAGTCCGGAGCCCTGAAATATATACATAACATTGGGATTCTGCATTATTTTAAGTGCTCCTCAAGCAAATATGTGTATGGTAATGGATTTCATGATATTGCTTTCAAACAGATCTGTATATGGTTTGTAATTACTGAACATCATAAATTGATAACGACTATGAATACGATGACGACTATTATTACTATTACGGCTACTAATAATAATAATAACAACAGCAGCAACAGTAATAATAATAATCACCATCTTCATCATCTATCTTTTGGACATGTCGCTTCCACACATATTGCCAGTTGTGTTAGCAGTTCCACAGTGAGATGACTAATGAGCTAGAACAGCTTCAAAGTGCCGTAGCAGAAATTCTGCAAGTATCTGGAACTGTGTTGGAGGTTGAACTCTGATGGCTTTGTATTTATTGGCATTCAGCTTGCCCTGTAATAATGAAGCCACACCAAACGCAATCTGCCAAGCGACTAATTCCACCTCCATTAATTTTGTATGAGAAGCGAGCAATTCGCTGCATGGTGCATGCTGGGATAGCTTGCAGTGTGAACCAAGCTCATGGTGCGGGGAAAGGGGTGGGACAAAAGTTGAATTCAGGTAACTTCAGCCATTTGGGCTAAAGTAGTTGACATTGGTTGCACAATGCTTCTACCGGCTTTCACCCACTTTCTCATTACCAGGATTTAACATTAGCTGTCCATGCATGTCTTTTGAGGACAAATTGATCATAGCGGTGCCGGGGACTTCCTGAATTGTACGAGCCTCTCCTCTCTCTACCTATCAGAACACTATTAAGAGAAACGCTGCCTGCAGGAAGGAGGCAGATGCTGCCGGTGCCCCGGTGGCTCTGCAGAGGCTGTTCAGACGGATTTATCAGTGAACTCAGCAATCCTTAGCAATGTTTTTTCCTCAATCAATTTGGATCGATTGAAACTCATTTCTCCGACTCCATGTCCTGGTTATTAATAGTTTACACAGCTATCTAAAGTCTTTGAATATCAGAATATTTGGGTCAGACAAAGTTGATTAATCTTCTTGAAGTCTTTTTTCTTTTAGCTTTTTGAATTTTTTCTGTTACCCTATTTAAATGTTGTTTGTAATGTGTTTCATGATGACCCTGATGAAGGCCACAAGCCGAAACGCGTTGGTCTAACAATAAAGTTGTTCTATATACTACAAGTGTTGCTGGAGTTTTGACCTTTTTAGACCTAATTCCCACTTGCTACCACTAGTCGACACGCCCAGAAGAATCTGCCAAAACCCTTCACTGTAGGAAGCAAGCACTCTTTCCTGTAGAGTTCTTCTTCCTCTGGCTTCTGCTACACATGCACTCATTCGCATGTTACGAATTCATCTGGCCATATTACTTTTTTCCACAGCTCAGTAGACCTCTGTCCATGTTCTTTGCACCACCTAACTCATACAAACGCGTTTTAGGTGTAATGAAGGATTTATCCATTGCAACCCAACCACAGTATCCCTCTTTGAACTGTTTTCCACAAAACTTCAACCAATTTTCCTCGTCAAACATCAGCATGTTGAGGAGTCTTCTTCACCGAAGCGCCTGCCAAACTTACCTCAACAATCAGCTCTTTTTCAAAGTCACTGAGATCTCTTCTTCGTGCCATGACAGCTAAACTAATGGGCAACTGGGTCTTTCCAGTATTTGTAGAAATCACGCTAAGCCTAATGGCATGTTAATTGTCGGATCCACACCCATGTGGAACCATCAGCTGTCAATATACTTTGTGTTTTTCTCAGTTTCTTTCATAGTACTTAATACCAAGAGTAGTAATTAAAGGAAACAGAACTTCACACTGCCCCATTTGATATGGAAGGTAGGAGCTTTTCATCCAGAAGCGGCATTTAAGGAAAGGCAATTAAGAAAATTGCCTTGAATGTGCACTCCCTTGATTGCCAAAACAATGACCCATGCAATTTTAAGTTTGACTCACTACGTGAGATAATAACACAAATGGATTTCAGTAGCTGACAGAGTAATTGCTCATAAGTGATACTCAATGATATGACATGCAAATCGATTTATATGGTATCATTGGGACTGAGTGCTTCCAGAGATTGACAGTACATGCTATGCAACCGTCATCTGCACAGTCCCTGTGGCTCTTTAAACAGAGCTCTTTAAATGTGGAACCTTCCTTTTTTGTTTAATTGAGACAGAAGTTGTTGGCTTTGTCTCTCCACCAGGAATACAGTTCCCCAAACATTTGCAGTTGCTATGACAACATCAACGAGCGAAGTTGAGGATCCAGCAAACCAGTTTGGTTGTTGACTAATTCTGCACAAAACCTATTTCAGGTTTCATTCTTTCAGGCACTTTCTCAAAATAATGTTATTCCATTGACTTTGGGCATTAAGTGTGTACGTGACGATTAAATGATACACCTGTTGTTTATTTCAAATTTAAATTCAAATCCACTTCAAAAAAAGGTCTTGTGTGTTTTACTGCTTTGCTAACGGTATACACTCCTCTGACACTACTACCCCACTGGATATGGGTTCACCTTGTTTTATCCTGGTTTATGGTTTGTACAGAAGAACATAAGCAGAGCATTATATCAGGTGCCATTAGGTTTTCAGGTGGTATTTGCATGGGGACTAAGAGGTTCTCTTTTTGTTGTTTTCTTTTATTCACTCATCTATTTTGGGGAATAGAGATGAGTTGTTAGTGCGGTTTTTCGAACATGTCTAGCCTTTGGGCTCCTGAAATCTGTGTGTTTAAGGTGGATTAATAACATTTCTTAAGAAGGTGCAAAGTGCTGCAAAATGAAAGCTCTAATAAAGGGAAGGCCAGCACTGCTGGCCCCATTAACACCCATAGCTCATTAAGGCCCACTCTGCAAAATTCTGAAACTATATTACAATATATTATATTATAACAAACAAATTAACAAAACTATTTTACCATAATGACATGTCATAACAAGTTATTACTTAAATTCAAGGTTGACAAACTTTTCAGTTACGTCTTAAAAGAAGATACAGAGTTTGCTAAATCATATTTCTTTAAGATGTATTTTTAAGAAACTTTAAGGCCTGGATATTCCACAGCCTGGATTGCCACTATTTGTGTATGATGGGGTTAGACTTGGAGGTATCTGTTGTGTTGTTTTTTGACTTTCTGGTTTGGGATTTATTTAGGAATCTGTGTTCAAATGTGGCATGTTTAAAGTTCTGAGTTTGTTTGTGTGTGACAATGACTAAAACTGAACAAACAGCCAAACTGGGCTAAAGCAAATGCAACTAAAACTTGAAAAAAACACACACACAAAGGCATACACATACTTTTCTGATTGAGTTAGGGCACAGTAGCACCCCCGTACTACCTGGGTGACAAACCTTGCCACAGGCCGTTATATGCCTGGGTGTTTTGCCGAGGGTTTTGCCACTGGGTCCGGTTGGTATTCAACTGGAGGTCAGAGCCAAGTGAAACAGAACAGTCAGCTTTCACAACCCAGTTCGTCAGCTTCTGTTAAAGAGTATCCAGCACGCACAAAATCGTGGATAATGACGCAAGTCCGACGTCAGTGTCTCCTGACCTTTGTCCCACTCCTCTCTCTCACCTTTTTCCATGTCTCTCTCCACGGTGGACTGTCCAGTAAAGCCAAAAAATGATTAAAAATGAAAACCGTTGCTGTAGAGGCTTGTGTTTGTGCTCACTCTTCCTAATACCCTTCATCCCCGGCACTCCCTCCCTCTATCGTTTGCCTCTCTTCTGTGTAGGAAAATGAACTGGAACAGGGAAAGTTTGATCCAGAGAGTCGAGAAAAATTCCCTGACATTTTCAGGCCACTCACAATCCCCCCCCACCCATCCCACACGCACACACCACCACCACCCGTCCACCACCCCACCCCACCACTGACACTGCCGCCCCCCACCCCCCTCACCCCACCCCCGGCCCCAGCGGACGGGCGTAGCCAAAGTCCACATTAACATCGTAATAGGAAAGTGTGTTAAAGCACAGCTTTACCTGCCTGACAAGAGCGAATTGGATGTCAGAAGGATTTCTGCTCACTTTAATTGAATCTGCCCAGCGCTAAAAAAGAAAATCTGAAGTCAAAATAACCTATTAGATCTATCAAGTAATGTTTTGTCGAGTTTGGCAGGTAGCACTGCACCGCCTCCCCCCCTCCCCCCTCCCCTCCCTCCCGCCCTTATTCCTCCAGGTTGAGTAATGCGAGGAGAGTAGGGGTAGGGGTGGCTGATGTTGTCCGCGATGTTTCTCTCTCTCGCTCTTTGTTATCTGCTAATAAATTACGGGCCTGCTGTTTGTGTTTCCTGGAGCACACCTAGGAAATCTCTTGAGTGCAGATTTCGGCCGGAGAGGAGTGTTGGGGGATTTTAGCGTGTAAGCATGGCCGATGTGGCGGTGGGGCCTGGTCCGTGTGAGCAGATTGCAAAGAACCGTCCATTGTTCAGTTTCCTGACTTCACTTCTCCTGGCATTCCCCATTCTCTGCCAAATGGGTCTTTAAAGGAGATACACCTGTAAACATTAGCCAGGAAGGAAGGGTGAATTTCAAGGCGTAATGGTGTCTCGAAAAGCTGGAAGTAGAAAAATGTACCTGTGATGTAAGGTATATGGGCCGTTTGTGAAAAGCCACCTAAACAGACCATGAATTCCTACTTGCACCAACATTGCGAACATGTCAAATACGCCAGGTAAATACAGAATGAATTTCAGGCCACATCTCAATGCAACATTTTGATTTTTGCATCCTCCTCCTCATCTCCACCCCCGCCGCTCCAAATCATCTCCCTAGCATCGTGCGAGCTATTGATGAAAAAATTTGCTCCTCCTTTGTGCCGTGAAGAGCCAATCACGTCCACAAACGGCCATTAACTTCGGGTTGTCATGGATCTCTACACTTGATCAATAGCTTTCACATATCATTATAGCCAGGCGCTTCAGGGGCTCGCTGTGTTCTTCAGCCCCAAGCAGGGATAAACCTCTCTTAATGTTGCCTGGCATATATATACGTTTTAGTCTCGCTGGGCCTGACAGAGCCTGTCTTCTGTTGTGTGACAGAAGGCAAGTATGGGAGTCAAAGTTTTTACTCGCCGTTTGCTCTGTCAGTTGAAAACACTCATTTGTGTTTTTTGGGCAAAAAGCCACTTGCATTATTGTTTGTATGTATGGATCATGTTGAATCACGTTCCTAATAGTTTGTAATATACAAACTTGTCATTGAATAATAATGGCCATTACATGCATCATGCTTATGTGGAACTAGTGACAATGATTTTTATCCATTTTCAACCACAGATGTTCATCTCCTCCGTGGAAGCCAGGTCTTTTGAGTTCATCCAGTGAAAAGAATAAAGCGTCGGGTTCATTTTGTTTGATTCGGTGAAGCACAGGGGCAGCATTCATGAGGATAGGCATGTGCTAGGCAAATTTTTTGGCCGGTGTAGATGGGTAATGCCCCCCGGCAACAGGCAACAAAGTGAGCCACAAGGTCGAAAATCTATTCACACACTTCTGTTCATGGCAACAAGATGTTTCTATTTGATTAAAGCAGCAATAGTAAGGCCAGTCCTTAGGCGCCGGAGCCCATGTGAGTTACTCCAAAATTTGCCCTGCATACCAATGCCTTATTTAAAGTAAAAAGCCACATCTCTATCACATCGCTTCTGTTTAACTGTCAGACATCACCCCGGTGTCGGTGCAGGCCCGATCGCTATGCCCAGGCTGCGACGTGGAGTTTGAGTTGCAGCGTACGCTAAAGCCGTCGACTCTCTACAGTGAGTTTGTTTGTCCTGTGCATTCAGATTCACGAGCCGGAGAGGGGGCGCCAAGAACGGTGGACCACGCGGTGATCGGAGGAGTGGTGGCCGTGGTCGTCTTCGCCATGCTCTGTCTACTCATCGTCTTGGGGCGCTACTTTGCAAGACACAAAGGTAGGGGAACCTGAAAATACAACTTTATAACTATCATTAATAAATGGTGACTTGATCATTATTCAAAGAGTAACTAAACCCCAAACCCAAATCTGTGGTGAAGCCTGACATCTAATGGTGAAAAGTAGGGTACTGACCTGGCCATCTGCTATAGGCTGGTCTTGTTGTTGTACTTCACACAGTTTTCAAACAGTTACCTCTTGCTGCCATTTGGAGCTGCCAGCATGCCACATTGCCTAGCACAACTTTGATAGTAATTGAACATTATTTAATCATTAATTAATGACAGGTTAATAAATCAGTTAACCATTTAGATGTGGAGATTTAGATCACTGTGAACATATTAAGTCAATGATTTTTGATTCGCTTTGTTAACAAATTGTTAGTCATTTGCCATTATCCAGGTTAAACACTTTTAAATACTTAGTGAAGTATTCGTAAATGATTAACAAATATTTGTAAAGTATAAATAAGCATTATGTGGGCCCCTATTATAAATATATGTTCAGAAAGTTGTTAATAAGTGGTTTCATTTGTCACTTTGGGAATTTAACTTCTCATCCATTCACTTTTAGTTAATATTAAATGATCAATATTAAATAATAAATAATGATTAATTCTCTATTTATTAGTGATGGTTATTATAAATGATCAACCTTTTTTCGTTTGTTATCCTCAGTCTTTCCTCTGTTGATGCCTGTTGCAGCATACAATCATCCCACCCCAAAAAACAAAAAAATTCAGATTTTCTTTTTGTCTGAACTTGGTATTGTGTGTAGTGTAGTGTAGTGTAGTCCGCAGTCTGCAAATCAACTTCCCTGTTACCACACTACTGAATGCCATAAGACTTTTTTCTCTCACCAATATTGGTAGGCTGGTCTTCTCAGACAGCGTTTTTTTTGCTCACATTTGTGATTGGCCTTCCTTATTTGATCTGGGCTGGGCTCATCACTGCAGACTTATTAAGGTGTGAACCACGCTCAACCCCGCACTCGGAGTCGTTTCAAAAAATTGATTTTCACGTGCCACTCTTGAACGGCAAGGAAGGAAAATGATATATAATTTGAATATTACAGCTCGCCCATATTAGGTTTGTGTAAACGGCCACGCGGTGATGGATTTACATAATTAGACGCTGTGGGATGTGGGGACACGTTTTAATCCTCTGCATCATCTGAACGGCATGGCTATCATCCATCCCGTGACATTGTCCTTCATCCTCCAGGTACCTACTTCACGCATGAAGCTAAAGGGGCGGATGACGCGGCGGACGCGGACACAGCCATCATCAACGCAGAGGGCGGCCACACCAATTCGGACGAAAAGAAAGAGTACTACATCTAATCAAAAAAAACGGGACCCCTCACACTAGTGTCCTCTTTGGGACGCCGAGCTGTTTTCGGGGGCTGGGGCCAGGGCCGGGGGGGCAGTGGGCGGCGGCGGGGGGGGGGGGGGGGGGGGGGGGGCTGTTTGAGATGGTTAGGGATTACTTTTTTGGCAAGAGTAGAGAGGACAAGGCGTAGAAGAGAGGTAAGGTTTTAAAAGGAAGGCCTGGTTTTAAAGCTGTCGTTTAGTCTAGTCTGCAGCTGTAGATGGAATGTTTTTGTGTGTAAAAAAACAAAAAAAATACAAAAAAAGGACAAAGATTGGCAAGGGAGGGTTTGTTTGTTTTTTTTTTTTGTTAAATCGAGAAGGGGGCGGGGTCAGGCTGGGGTGGGAGCGCCAGACGTTGCCAGAAATCACTGTAGAGAGCTTCACCATTTTGACACCTCCCTAACTGCTGGTACAAAATTTTGTTTAGTTCGACCATTTTGCAGAAAATTCTGTGCCTTGTTCTGAATTTCTTTTCTACTCATACGTTGGATTTGTGTTGATCCTCATTAGCATAACCCTGTTGCTCCCCTTCTTCCCACTTTGCGGTCTTTCCCACTCTTGTAATTATCAATGTGCTGTTGGCTTTCATACGAAGGTAAAAAAATGACACAGCCACTTTATTCATATCCCCCAAATGTGTCTGCACACGCATCCTCTCCCGCACAACAAAAAGCTCATAAGAACCTATTTCCAGTATACTGTGATTTGTCTCAAGCCATTACCTTACTCTGTTTTTTTCCCCCAAACGTTTTGACAACTCCAAAAATGCATGGAATGCTTTACATATCACTGTTCAAAGGATATCAATGAGAAACAGGTTGATGTATATGCCCATCTCGTCTCCTCCTGAACAAAACCACATTCAAAACATCATCTAAAAAGAAGGTGGCAAAGGATAATTTCAAATGATCTCTTGTCCTTTTTCCTTTTATTGGGCCAATTCAGCATTAGAGTGAAAGACCCACATTTCTTTGATTTGTTTTTCCAAAACAGACATGCCAGCACATCTGAAACATTTGCTTTTCCTCAGAAAGAGCTTAGTAAAAAAAAGAAGCAGCACA
The DNA here is from genome assembly GCF_048128805.1 of Centroberyx gerrardi. NCBI lineage: Eukaryota > Metazoa > Chordata > Actinopteri > Beryciformes > Berycidae > Centroberyx > Centroberyx gerrardi. Next base: position 29,572,257 of record NC_136007.1, on the reverse strand, counting down.
TTATTTCCCCTCAGTGTGCTGATTAACGTAGAGGCATTGTCATTTCATTATTTTGATTTCTTCCTCTGTTCAGTGTTATTGTTGTTCTATTTGACTGAATGGAACCACGGTTTCCCCCGCAGGCATTTAATGAGTTGTAATGATGATATTCCTTTGATTTACATCTGCTCTCAGTCTAAAATATTTTTTTACAAATGGGAAAATGACAAAAAAGTACATTGTTTCAAAGCTGTTTATGGTGTTCTCGCAGTCAAGATGCCTCAGTGATATAAAGCTGTTGGAAAAGAGGAAAAAAAAAAAAAAAAGTCATTTGGTACTAATATTGGTCACCCAGCAGCCATATGATACTGATATACATAACTTACCCTTCACTCAAATGAGAAACAGCCTTAGCCAAACTCCAAACTTAAGACATCTACATTTAAATTTCTATTACTCATACCAACTTTATGGACATAGTGAGTCATGGCAATTGTCAACACCTCACATCGGCAATTAAAGTTAATTAAGTAATTAATTAATGTTATTGTGCTGATGAGTTTTTGTCAAAACCACAGGATCCCAGAACAGTTCCTCCCATCAGAGGGTTCATGATATCCCATAGACACGACCCTATGTAAATCAAGCCAATGGAATCACAGATGTATTATACACTAATCCGTACCGAGAAATATTTTTTACAACTTACTAGAATTACATGGAAGTACTTTTTGTGGAATTTATTATATCACACTTATCGTCGTGAGTTTTGTCACCCCGTAAAACTAGCAAAGTGCATCACGGACATAAGCTAGTGTGTCTCCAAACTTAAGAAACGTTGCAAGAGACAGGACTGTATCGCCACTTCCATCACACATTTCTTAATGTATGTGGTTTTGCTATTATGCAACCGTTTGAGCGCTTAGACATCCTACTGCATGTATGTATGTGCTACAAACCATTCTCTTTCCTTCTCTATCTTGCTTTATGTATCACCTGCCAAAATGTAATGAGGATCTGTTTTACGGTGCCAGTAGGGGAGTGTTGAGGAATGCCAGAAGTGATTACTCCAATTGTTTTCATTTGAACCAAACTTAATACACTGCTGTGCTCCGTGGCTTTATCCATGGATCGCGTGGTGAACCGCTACTTTAATCAACGCGGCAATGAGGTTGTAATGATGGCATTGTTCACACAGCGAGCAACTTGCTGTGCGTTCACACGGCGAGCAACTCGGTCGACGGGTCGCTCTATTCTGATTGTGGCCGGTGCGAGAGGCTCCGACTGCATCTCTGTAGTGGTCTGCAGCTACAAAGTTAGGAACAGGCAAATCATGTATTTTCTGCTGCTTTGGTATTGCCACTTATAATGTTGCATTGTTTTCATGAGCTAACATGGCAAGCGCAAATTAGGTAACATTAATCAACAAAAAAACTAGTTTTAGAGACGCTTATTCCTCTTTCAATAACAGTTGTAGAGAACTCAGAAGCTTTGAATGGCTGGAATCAACTTCTCATGTATTTTGCACTTGCCAGGTGGGACTGTTCATGAAACTATATCACATCAGTAGGGAAACAAGGGCACATGGAAATGTGATTGAATGGTGATTGTTGGATGGATTTGAGATTTTCTGGTGGACAGATCCCAGTGTGTCAGGGTAAACGGCACTATGTCTGATATGTTGTGCTCCTCCACTGGTTCACGGCAGGGCTGTGTCCTGTCACCTATTTTATACATACTGTACACAGACGACTGCAGAAGTTCCCATCCTGGTAGACACATTCTGAAGTTCGCAGATGACTCGGTCATAGTGAGTCTGTTACAGGGGAATGATTCTGCTCTTAGCCCAGTGGTTGACGATTTTGTTCAGTGGTGTGATAACTGTTTTTTTAAAATTGAATGTCACCAAAACTAAAGATATGTGTGTAGACTTTAGAAGAAAGCCCTACACGCCCATTCAGACAGTCATTAAGGGTCAGACCATTGAACAGGTTCAGTGTTACAAATACCTGGGTACTGTAATTGATAACAAGCTGAAATTCAATGACAACACAGGGGCAATTTGTAAAAAAGCCCAGCAACGACTGCACTTCCTCCGGAAGCTTAATTGGTTTGGTGTGTGTACTAAACTCATGACGCTCTTCTACAGCTCCATGGTAGAGTCAGTCATCACCTTCTCTATTATTACTTGGTTTGGTAATCTCTCAACAGGTGACAAGAACAGGTTGCAACATATAGTTAAAGTGGCCAGTAAGATCATTGGTGTTAAACTGCCTGATCTGTCTCACATCTTCCATAACAGAGCAACTTCTAAGGCTCGAGATATTTTACAGTGTCCTCTTCATCCTCTGTGTGGGGAATTTGAGCTCCTACCCTCCAGACGGAGATTTAGACTACCAAAGGCCAGGTCTAACAGGTTGAATAATTATTTTATTTCTCAGGCCACCAAACTGTTAAATGCTCATGATGACCCAGCTGATGATTAGTTTCCCATTTAACTACTGGGGGCTGATGATGGTTTTAGCGATGGCTAAACATACTCTAGGTTTCCTGTTGTCACTTGATGTATTCATGTATTCATGTGTTTTATCATGTTTTTTGTACCTGAGTCCGTGTGCCTATGTCTCTGTGTGTTCTATGTTTTATCTGGCTGCAAGACAAATTTCCCCTCGGGGACAATAAAGTTGAAGTTGACAGCTGATGACCATGAAAAGTTCAGCCATGGCCAACTTTAATCAGCTAACTAGCTTGTTAACTGTCCACACATTAGCCAAGTTTCCCTGGTTGCTCAGCTCAATAAGAAATAATTGGACATCTGGTGACTTCTTGATCGTGTCGCTCACAGTGTGAACGTACAGTAAGATGCTAGATTCCATGCTTTATTGCCATGTCGATGCATTTGATTGCATTTGTCACTGCGCAGCTCAGACCGCAACACATGAACACAGCGATAGCTTTCACATATCATAATCATACATAAACACAGGATTCGGTCATTCACTATTAAGTTCAAGGGTAAGGAATCGTTGTCCAAATTCAGTTGAAAAGTTCTGGGTGATTATGAAGTGACACAAATTTGACTTCCCTGAGCAACAAGCGCGCGTGCATTTTGATAGTCATCTAATGTTGTTTCCCCGGTTTGAAAAGACAACAGGTGGGGTGGGTGGGGGGCCGTGGACTCTCCTAGCTTTTCCATTGGATATGGGAGTTGTAGACGGAGACTACTGAAGGGAGGTTGCAGACAAAGATCAGAGATGCTGTGTGTATAACACTCTCCAACTGTTTTATTTTCTGTTAAACTTGAGTTCATTTAAAATACTGTACTCACAAAGGAATTACCACTAGGTTAACACTGTATGCCGATGACACTGCTTTCTGTTTATTGCGTGGGCTGGGGGGGGGTTTCCGACTAGGTTAGATGGTTTTACAGTCTGGTGTTCTGATAAAACTATTAACTGACTTGTTATTGTTGCTTTATGAATCACAGAGCAGATGTCACTTCCATCTGTTAGATTGAGATTGTGTGATTTGTATTTAACAGTGAGCACTATTTCGCTTCAGTGATGTGTGGCAGCTTCCATTCAAACCGGACTCAAAATATGTGCTTGCCAATAAAGGAACAGAACTGAATATTGTCTTCTCCCTTACGGCTGATGCAGCGATATTTTATTTGTACGTGTTAAACCTTTGTGGGCTGGAACGGCAGGAGTGTGTTTCCAAGTTTTACTGAATACAAGAGATACACATCTGACTTTTTGCTCACCAAAATCGTTCCAATTTAAAGAACTAAGATGAACAAAACAATATGATAAATGCCATTTGGGTGGATTTGAGTATTCAGAAAAGGTACGGAATGAATTTGACTTTGATAATAGAATGTTATTTTAGGTTATTGTGTGTGTCATTTTCTTTTTATGAAATCCCCCATTGTTACCCAAAAAGTAAAGATAACTTGGACTTTGGTCTTACAGTGTAACTGCTGTAGTTTTTTCCATATTAGATTCCTTTGATAATGTCCTGTCTCAGGTTCATGCATTGCTGACCGATGTGACTGCATCTCAGGTAGAATGCAAAGTTTAGGCCCCACCTATCAATTACATAAAAGCAAGTACAATGTATCATCATCAAAGCAAGTACAACACATTATTTTAGATCCAAGAGACAAAATTCGTGAAATATTTTGCATATATGCTGTACATGTTTTATGTATTTTTCTTAATATTTGGTGCACTGTATAAGATGTGTTAAGTATTGCTTTGTGTTGACATAGTTCACAAAGGATGAGTACTCTGTTTATTAGAATGAAGCAGGAGCAGAAAAACCTATTGTGGCTGTACTACTGTCAGTTTCAACGCACCACCGCCTTTGGAAGTTCGGTTGATTCCCAAGAAGTTTGATTGTTTACCACTCATTGTTTTTAGATCGATTCTTTTTGTCTTCTGCTGTTCTTCTTCTGCTGTTCTTGGGAAATGTTAATGTGTATTAATGAAGAAAACAGAGATCCACATTCCCATACACATTTTGTATTGGTTCATAAATAGACATTTTTACAAAACAATGAAGAGTTCTTGTCTTAATAAAAAAGAAAAGATATTAATGTTCAAAATAATCAGAGTTTGTATTGTTTTTCACACATTTTTACCTGAAACGTTAATATATTTATGTGAGGCACCACATGTGAAAAAAAAATCCTTTTATCCTATCAGAATGAATATGGACACAAATACAAACACTTACTGTATTGTGAGTTATTTTGTTTTTAACATATTAAAATTAAAAATGTGCAAATTGGCATTTAAACTGCATTTAATTTAGAGAGAGTGCAATTTCCTGTATCATTTTGATGAATAACTATATATAAAAATAGTTGGTAATTAACAAATGGATTTTTTTGGGATGAACTATTTACAAAATCCATATTGTATATGCTATTTTTTCATGTAAAAATACCCCATTAAAAAAGAAATGACAAAAGATTGAAAAAAGCCTCTGTAAATTACCAGCTATTTCTGTTAAGAAGCAACATGTTATTGTTGTCATGTGAACACCTCATACCTAGAATTTTGGTGTTTTTTATTTTTTAACTGTGTAAGTTTATAGTTGTTTTTGATGGTTGCTTTGTATCTTTTATTAACCTACAGTACAGTTGCTATAGAAGCAAAAGACTACAAAATACAGCCAAAATCACCATTTTCACCTGTGATGCCTCGCTTTAAAGGAGTACAACAATATTTTAGCAAATATCCTCTTTGATCAACTAACTAACTAATAGTGTGGCAATACAACAGAGCTTCACCTCTGTGAGTTGAATATTTAGTGTGATAGGGTGCTTTTGAGATGATTCATGCAGTAGGGGAGAACGGGGTAAGTTGAGCCTATGGGTAAGATGATACACCCCTTGTTTCTAGGCAACCATACACAAATTGAATCATGTGACCACAGATTTAGGAAGAGTAATTCACTGAATCTGTGATGGAGAAGAGCACATGGAGGAAGAGGTAAGAGAACCTGGTCAAGAAATGTGATTTTTACTGTCAGGTGATATCATGGTGAAGATGTGATTCTTGTATCTAAATAGAAGTAGATGTTTTTTGAGTACTACTCCAATGGCTCAGCTCACCCCAATCTAATTACATTTACATTCTATTAAAAATACATAGTATGTGTTCAAGTGGTATTTTCTAATATTACAGAACAGATATCATTATGCCACAGGACTACAAACAGAAAGCAAACAGGGTTCAGCCTCTTTGGAGGATCTAAAAAGAGCCAAGGAAATCGATTTGATCAGTGGCAAAGGAAGAGAAGATGGACAGTATCACATACACAAACACACTCACAAACGTTTTGTTGACAGTCGTGTCTTTCATTGTTATCCTTCTGAAAATAAAAGAAATTATCACCATGTTCTGTTGCAGTAAGCATCAGTTAAGTTGTTAGAATGTGATTCTCAGAAGAGACAGAGCGGAGAGACAGATTGTCTGCCCCCTAGTGGCTGGAAGGGCCCTAGAGAAATGACTGAAAAAGACAGAAATAAAGGTTTTAAGTTGTGTAACCTTTGTTACTTTGTTGAAATAAAACAAGTTATATTATTTAATAAAATAGTATGAGTACTTTTTGTTCTATACCAAAGTATGGAGTAAGTGTAAGTGACACATTTTACCCCCACACGATTCAACTTGCCCCATCCTTTTTGCTCAACTTTCCCCTACCCTGGGGCAAGTTGTGCCGAAAGACCAACTGTTTTTAATGACTCGTACTTCTACAACTGGACTGGCTACAGAAAATATTTTCATTTCCATGGATGCCAAACAACCTTAAGTATACCAAGCAATTATTGTTTGAAATAAGTCCGCAATTATTTTGCCATAGTAGCATTTCACCCCATTCTCCCCTACTTTGCTGAAGTGCAAAGTGCAGAAGGATGAGCAGCAAACTGAATACACACTTAACACACTGGAGTGAAACCACTAGCAATGTTTGGTAGATGTGTTTCCTGAAAAGCTGGTGTATTCCCATTACAACACTACCTCACACATTGTTGGTTTGCTGAATATCACGAGTGTACTAAGACCATAGAAGCTGAGTAGAGAAGCATTGGATGGGTAAAAATACCACTCAACCTATGTTTTGGTGCATCCTCAGAAGCTCTATTTTTACACAGTCTGCAGTGAGCCTAGGCAGGCACAAATATCATGAAATCTTTATCACGCACACATAAACCAATGTGGACATATAAAACTGCTCCTAATTAACCAAAATATAATACTCCGAGGAGCACCATGAGAACTCTAATAAATTCAACAAGATTTGTACTCATACTGAAAATCAATCTCCTGCTTCCCCGCTGAGGAGTGCAGTGTACCTTTTTAGCCAGTGTCTTAAATAGGTGGAGATAGTGTTATTGATTCAAACATAATAGATTGAATTGGCGTGAGACAAGCTATCAGTCATAGAAAAATTTATTTCTGAATTCACATTTCATGTTCATGAGAGTCAGTCTTTGCTTTAGACCTTAACACACCTATATTATTCGATATCCTTAGATGACTGCAGTGGAGGAAGGCATTATCTTTTTAATTACATTTTCACCCCAGACTCATTATACCACAAGTGCTGTACATAATGAGCCAACAACTTAAATAAGTAAAGGTGATATTATTATTGATTAGAAAGCGAAGACCTGAGGCAAGCTATCAATCATAGAAAAATGTACTTCTGGGTTCATGTTTAATGCTGATGCCAGTCGGTCTCTGCTGTAGACCCAGTATTCAATATCCTCAGATAACTTAAACAGAGAAAGAGGTATTATCCTATTCATTACTCTTTTACTGACTCTATAACCGCAAATGGCCGTACTCAATAAAACTTGACTTATGATCATTTTGCTCTGTGTGTCCTTGGTGCTATAGTGGTATGGTGTTACCTCTGCAGTAATGAAAAGGTCAGTGTTCCGGTCTTGTCTTTTTGTATTAACCTTGCAAGCACAAAAGGTTAAAGCTGCGATACCTTGCAATGAATGCTAGCTTATTTATCCATTATGTGCGCATACTAACCACATTATTATCTGACTCAGAGCAAGCCAGACAGTATTTTGATCCTGATCTAAATGAACTCAGTTTAACAGTGCCCTTGTTACCATTCACATTATAGCATTCAGGAATGTATTATCAAACTGCGCTATTTAGCAATTTAGGCCCTGAAGAGGCTTTCCAAAACAAACCCTATACCAGCAGGCAGTGGTGGGTAGAGTACTGAAAATCTATACTCAAATAAAAGTACAATTACTCCCATAAAAAATGACTTACATAAAAGTGGAAATTACCATTTGAGAAACCTAAGTAAAAGTAAAAAAGTACCTGGTTAATAAATCAAAATCAAAGTACAAGTTACTTTCCATTTTAATATATATGCCAGTGCAAAATAATGAAAAAACAGCACTTGTTGATAAAACTTTCTTAGCCCTTTATAAAACAGAATATAAGACTGTTTAACTCTAGTATTTACAGACATTATCAAAGTAACCAAACCTATTACAGCCCCAAAATGCAATAGATACCGAATACAATACAATTAATTAAAACTCAGATTTTCTGTTCTGTAGTATTACTCCCTGTACCAAGACCTCAGTCAATCAACTAGAGAATGAAAACTTCTTTCCATTCACATTTTTCATTTGGGGATACCCATTTGTTGGAAGCTGCCTCTTGTTCTGGGTTTTGCTCGGTCATCATCGCATCGTGGTCAAAAGACAGGTGGTGCTTATTTTTCTTCCAGGCAGCTGCAGCTTGGCATCTGCAGTAGAGGTGCTCCTCGCGCGCTCTCCCCCCTACACTCAATCCCCGCATTTAGAGCAGACTAGTTGTAACAAAGGTATAAATGGCAAATGTAGTAAAGTAAAAAGTAGATTACTGGCTCAAAAATATACTCGAGTAAAGAGTAGAAGTACAGTTTAAAAAAAAGAACTGAAAGTACCTTCAGTGATTATAAGACTGTAAGGGGCAGAAAAGAATTAGGAGACACATAAAGTCTCTCAGTGATCAGGCAGCCATTAAGGGCACCCAAGAAATCAGGGCTCGCAACAATTAAGCTACTTGTCCTTGCTCTACAATCAGACCAGGTCGCTGTTATCCAGGGATTACATTACAGTTCATCACATCAAAATTAACTGCGTAGTAACTAATCAGGAATTACGTGTAAATATATGTGTAAATATGTATATATATATATATATAGATATATATGAGACTGTTGTAATAATACACACTCACCGAGCAATAAAGTGCTCGGTGAGTGTGTATATATATATATATATATTTATATATATATATATATACACACTCACCGAGCACTTTATTAGGAACACCTCTACACCTGCTTATTCATGCAATTATCCATTCAGACAATCATGTGGCAGCAGTGCAATGCATAAGATCATGCAGATACAGGTCAGCAGCTTTAGTTAACGTTCACATCAAACTTCAGAATGGGGAAAAAATGCGATCTCAGTGACTTTGACCGTGGCATGGTTGTTGGTGCCAGACGGGCTGCTTTCAGTATTTCTGAAACTGCTGATCTCCTGGGATTTTCACGCACAACAGTCTCTAGAGTTTACACAGAATGGTGTGAAAACAAAAAACATCCAGTGAGCGGCAGTTCTGCGGACGGAAACGTCTTGTTGATGAGAGAGGTCAGAGGAGAATGGCCAGACTGGTTGGAGCTGACAGAAAGGGGACAGTAACTCAGATAACCTCTTTACAACTGTGGTGAGCAGAAAAGCATCTCAGAATGCAACACGTCAAACCTGGATGGAGGCGGATGGCACTTTGCTGCTACTACTACTACTACTGCTACTACTACTACTACTGCTACTACTGCTACTACTACTGCTACTGGTACTACTGCTACTACTACTACTACTACTACTGCTACTACTACTACTACTGCTACTACTGCTACTACTACTACTACTACTGCTACTACTACTACTACTGCTACTACTGCTACTACTACTGCTACTGGTACTACTGCTACTACTACTACTACTACTACTACAGCTAAGTACTGCTGCTACTACTACTACTGTAGTGGAAATTATATTATACCATTCTCTTTCTCTATGCATGAAGCACCGTCTTATTTCTATGTTGTCTGCTCTCAGTACATTTCCACTGGCTTGAGACAATGGCTACTGTGTGAAGATGACCCTGGGAACTCTAGCCCGTTTATCTTTGTTTTGCACAGATGTACCCTAATCGTAGAATGTTTCAAGTATAAGAATGTGCCGGACTTCTCATGACTCAGCTGTTTCTACTACATGATTATAAGAAGGGTGGACAAAGCTCATTGCTTCGCTCTTTGTCTCACACACTCGCTGGGTGAGCATTGCGCCTTGCTTGCAAGCAATAAAGATATCAGAAGGACAACTTCTCATCTCCAAGTCTCTTTATTACAGAAAACTCCCACCACAACTACTAACTACTACTACTACTACTGCTACTACTACTGCTACTGGTACTACTGCTACTACTACTGCTACTGGTACTACTGCTACTACTACTACTACTAACCACTACTACTACTACTACAGCTAAGTACTACTGCTACTACTACTACTAACTACTACTACTACTACTGCTACTACTACTGCTACTGGTACTACTGCTACTACTACTACTGCTCTGCTGCTGCTACAACTACTATTTCTCCTCGTACTGTTACTACTGCTACTAATATAATATTTGTGCTGTGCTCCACTGACAATGTAGGGGAAACGAAATGAAAGAAAGAAATAATTCAGCTACTGGAAAGATAGCAGTCATAAACCAATGCGTTTTGGCTGTAATAGCTTTCGTCAGGGTCTCCTTTCTTTTATTTGCCTTTGATTCAGCCACCTTGGCGGAGCTGCAAGGTTGTGACAGCTTTTTTGTCCAATGTATGGGAAGCAGATTTCATTGACCCATAGAATTTTACTGACAGCTTTTTACATCCAAAGCACTTTTACTTTATTATAGTGTTGCTATTAACCAATCAGTCCATATCCTTATAAAATCACCCTGGATACTCTGTACACTCTGTCAAAATGGTCTCCAACTCATTGTCAATGATGAGGCTTTCCAGCTTTGACAGAAACATTTTCATGTTCACGACGGACTCTGCTATCATAAACAGAAGATCACATATGTGAGTTCTGTTTTGAGGAGAATTTTTTAGGAAAAAGTAGAAAAAGTCGCTATTGTCATTTCAAAGACATGGGAGATTGTGGCTGTTTCAGAAGCAATCCAGATTTAGCCCTTTGAGGGTTCTAGTTGCAAGCTTTAGAAGCACTGTCGATTCAAATATAGGATAGAAAGTGTAGAAATGTATTACTTTGCTGCATCTGCAGCTGACCAAAAAAATCCTATAATCCCATGATTATCCTTTTGATTGAATAATGACAGGCTCTGTCCTTATAGCAGAGTTAAAATCCCTAACTACCTTCTTTAGAGGAAGTTATAAATCTGATTTTATATCGGCTGAACATCAGCAGACTAATTCTCTCTCTTTATTTTCAGCAAGCTTGTTGTCTATAGTGGACCTGAACATCAATCATTTTGTCACCAGAGTAGAAATAAAGTAGGCTGATAGAAATGAGAACTCCTGAACTGTAAACATCAGAAGAGGATGGGAGGCACAAGGAAAGGTGGGTGATTCAAAGGGTTGGTGCGTAAAACAAACAGCATACAATATCTGAAAAACAGCATCACGACACAAATTTTGAATATGCATATCTTTGAGCTGAAATGGGAATTGACAGGAAGATATTTCCACTGCTATGTCACAAATATCATATCAAATATTCATATTCCTATAATGAAGTCCTAATGAGATTCCAGATTTTGAACATATGTATTTGTGCTATGACCGTTTTCCAAAAGTGGTCAATCCTTTCCCCTAAACAATTCAAACCTATCTTTATGGGAAGCTACCCGGGGAACGGCTCTTTGCACTAGGAAACAAGACAAATATAACTATAAAAAATATTATTTGGTATTCAAAAAGCTGCAGTTGCATGGTATATACTATAATATATACATTTTTGCTGTTATTTTAGTAACACTGCTCCGATTTATTAAATGACTTAATCATTAACTATGTGTTAACAAACTTTTAATTAATCATTATAGCCCTGACATATTGATAAAATCAGTATTGATGAATCTATTGTAGCTGTTATGGTCTCTTCTTCATAAGGGTTAGAGTTAAGAGATAAGAGTTATTATTCCGTCCTTTGGTTTTGTTTTATTGAAAAGATTCATTCATGACTTGTTCAAGAATCAAATTGCTTCTCACAATTATTCATAACTGTATGTATCAAAGACACAGCTGTAACCACTACACCACCAAAAAATGATAGTAACAGTAGCATTACATAATGGAGAGCTAGGACATTTCTTGTGTGATGGATTATGTATACAGTAGTGCAGATTGTTTTCGGAAGGGGTTTTGATGAGTTATTTAATACAGGAATGAACCATTTCCCCTCACAATTTCATACTTATTAAATTTGGTCTTTTCAATCTGATTAACTCTGTAATTATGGCTTCCTCATCACTATAGATAATTTACCTCTTTACTTAAGGGCGCATTAAGAGTACGAGGCAAGGTATCAATACATAATACTTAATTCCACATTTCATATTTTTCTAAGTTAGATGAGTTACCACTTGTGGGTGCAGCAAATTGCAACTGATGCCAAACTGTCGGGTTATTCGTAGCTTTTTTGTGCTTACCTTGGTGCAAGGTAAAGTGTTGATTCAGATTGCCTTCGTTTGAGAGGAAAATAGATAGATTTGTTTATTAAACTTCGCAAATGTGTAATCATGTCTGTGACACACTACCTATACCTCACTGTTTCCCTGTTGCTCTTAGTCTTTCAAATGCATTAGCCCTAAGTTTCTCACCTTTTGTCACCATTACCGAAAGAACCCTCAGTCACTTTTGATACTGGTCGTTGTTTTAAGGCAATTCCTTTCTGTCATAGAGGCGCGGGAACGGCGCTTGTCTTCTGTTAAAATATAACTTCCATCCAGCCACTTCTGCCTCCTATTTGAGTTGTTGTCAGTGTTATTTTGAAAATCATAACCACAGCCACTTACCAGTTAAACAGCACCTCGAAATTTGTTTTGTTTGGCTCCAGCAGAAAATTGCTCCATGCTATTCAGCGTTTGTTATTATTGCTTTGTTTTGAGCAGGAGCTTGTGCTTAGTGGGTCATTTTCCCATTTTTTTATTATGTCTGTATTATTATATTATGCTACAAAGTAGCCGGGAGTGAGGGCAGATACAATATGGGCTGGTTTTGTCATAATTGGGTAGATATTTGAAGAATATTCAATCAATCTTATGCATGGATGGAGGAAGGGTAGTCTATGGTTACCGTTGCTGCAGTTCATTCACTAGCCTTGTCATCATTATTGGTTGTAGCTTTGTTGGTTGTCTAGTTTGTGCATGTACTGAAATCATTTGAGTTAAGGGTGGGAGGGCAGACACAAATTAGTTAGCAGCAGCCAGCATAGCCATGTCTAAGTGGGAAAATTACAAGAAACTATACTGAAAGAATGTGAGAGCAAGCCTTCTTTGAAACCTATTTCAACAGACGGTTCCAAAGACCACTCCAAGTGTAACTCAATGATCTGAACGACCAAGCCACCACACCACCATGTCAGTGAGTGTCCATATTCTCTTTACCTTGCTGACACCATGGACATATCATTGAGCCTGCTCCTGTGTGTTTCCGTGCAATACCGGTCAAAGCACAACCTACCTAGGGCTTATCTACCCATCTGGAAACACAGTTCTAGGGCAGTTTGCGGACCTTTTGCTGATGCTAGGAGGATAGGGGACACAATTGTTGCCTCTCTGGCCTGCAGATTATAAAAGACAGTGTGGATTGCTAGACAGTACAAATGCCATAGTGGGCAAACAACAACTGATGAATACAATCTCTGTTCCCTGAAGGAGGGAAATGAGGTACAACACATACCGTATGGGGGATTGCACCACGAGAGACCCGATTCTGAAGTCCTATTCATTTGCGCTTGTTCTGTCCTTGGAACAAGAGAGAGGATGTATTGGCTTTAAGCATGGGTCAATAATACCATGTTGTTCCAATGCAGAATAGAGTTACAGCAGATTGCAGTTTTACATACAAGTTTTCTCAGAGCCAGAGCTGATATGGAGGCAGAAATAATCTCATTGGTTGAGTTAAATCTCAAAGGGTGACTAGTCTAATGTTAGAGAGGTGAGAAAAAGAGTAATTTTTAGTATAAGAGTGAATAGTCTAATAAGATAGATTTTTGTCTAGACAGAATAGAGTACCTAGTAGAGAGGAGGTAGCTAATATTATGAAGCCTATTGGTCTTTCTACGAACTGAAAAAATGCAATCTAGCCATACTAAGTTATCTAGGTTAGCTATTTAGCCTAGCTTACCTTCCATACTAGCCATACTAGCCTGTAGCTAGGTAAGCTACTTAGCTAGCCTGCCTGATCATGAATGCCATGGTCGTGAATAAATGAAGAAAAGAAGTCATTGCCATTTATATGTTTTTATCATATTTTGACTAGGGATGCACCGATACCGATACCAGGCTAAAATGGAATATCGGTATTGGAGATTTTACCCAAGACTAAAATCTGATACCGAAAGCCATGAGTAACATGTAAGAAATAAAAGCAAACTGTCTTGATTTTATGCATTTGTGGCACATAGAAGCCTGTATTTCTCAAACAGTGGGAAAAACAAGGATTTTATCTCAATAATTTTGTCCACTGACCCCAAACTAAGGAAGTAAGCCTGCACTGTTCAGTAGAAGTAATGGATCGGATCAGTACTCAGTATCGGCCGATACTTAAACTTTCATACTTGTAATCGGTATCGGCATTGAAAAAGTGGCATCGGTGCATCCCTAATTTTGACCAGAGTTCATTCGTTGCCATTCAAGTTTGCCAGTTAAAACTGTTGTTCTTTGGCTCCGCCTATTGAGGTTTAACAAACCAGTAAGATTATTTCTGCCTCCAAGACAGTGTCACAAACTTGACGACTTTGTCACTAGATTTAGCAACTTTTCAGACCCTGTGGCAACTTTATTTCTCAAGCAACTAGTGACAAATATAACTACTTTTTTGGACCATGGGGAATAATGTTAATGCGGTGACTCCCAAAGCATTTGGCTACACATTGGTACGGCTGGTGCAGACGCACATAAATTGGTGCTTGTCTAATGTATGTAGCCCCTCCCTCAGCTAAGGGCAGGGGGGTGTAGCAAATACATTCATATATAAATTAGATGACATGACACCATGTGGCGAATACTAGGTGAGATTTACTTGTATGACTAAAACTCCAATCTGCAGAGTTACATCTGGAATTAGTCTAATCATTTTTCAGTGAAGAGAAAGTAGGCCCAAATATATTTTGTGGGTCTTGGTCACTCTCCAGTGAAGTAGAAATAATACTGGGTTTTAGCCGTTGGCTTCTGTGTATTTGAGCTGCCCTCATGGCAAGCATGTCTACATCCATGTTTAATCCATGGGTTTGGGAAAACTGGGCTTTCAGTATCATGTGGATAAAGATTTGTGGTTAGCCCTTGGGCCGCAGATAGAACCGGATATCTTTGTGTCTGTCAATAGGGTTACACATGATAGGATGAGGTCTGGTTCTTCTTCCTTGGTGCCTGAGGCCGTTCAGGGACTTTCGCATGCTCAAAGGGAGTTTGTGTGTGTTTGCTCCATATAGACAAGGCCCTGTTGTGGGCATTGGGTGGGCTGGCGAAGGCAACAAGTCATGTCCTCATAAGAGGGCCTTTTTGCTGCTTTAGGGCAAGGATAAGAAACCCCAAGGCTATGCTTCTGATGTTGGGTTTAGAGACCCAAGAGGGAGGCTTAATCGTAGCGTCAAACCAGGCCTTGACTCCAAGAGCCACTCAGATGCCCCACTGGGGTTGATAGCTTGGTGGACGAAGGTCGACTGTTGGCTGTCTGGTACGTCTATTAAGGTGAGCCCTAGATGCCCCCAGTTTCAGACATTTTTTTGCCCAAATTAAAGGAAGGGGAACCTTATTTTAACTGTAAGAATTCCAAACATTTGCATAATAACTTGTGCCCTACATTTTGGCACATAGACACTTAAAGGAAAATTACAGCGTGATTTGAGTTTTCTCATTTTCACGTAATTGTGACAGTTTTTACAAGCATGCATGATTACACCATGGTTAAAGATATTTTTAAATCAGTTTTGTCGTACCTCTTGGGCTCATTTAGTCCCAATAAATTGCAAATGGCACTGAAAACAACTCAAGACACTTCTAACCAGCTGCATCAGAATGCTAATATTACACTATAAACTTTCACTTTTTTGAAAGAAGTTCTGTTCACTGTTTCATATGAATGCGCACGCTTGGGAACATCGCGAGACCCAGGACCAGACTTACTTGTCTTACTGCCGCTTTCTGCTTCTCTGATTTCCACATTTTCCTCTCCAAAATAAAAGTTTGAACCAATAGCTAACATTCTCTGCGGTTACATTAGAACCCGCCCTCTGTCAATCACAACCCATTCAAACCAACCAAAGATTAACCAAAGGCAAATATCTCAAAACGTGATAAAAGCACTGGAAAATTATCTATAGAGTGATGTAAAACTGTAAGGGAATGCCGGAAATGAGCAAAAACTCCTATGCTATCATGCTGGAATTGTCATTTAAAGCCAAATGGAACCTGGACAAAAGAAATGACACAAAGGCCATCTTGGGGCACCATAATAAGGTCTCAAATAACTCTTAAACTCTTAAACTCATATCCCTGCTGCCCACATTGCTGTGATAGGTGTATCTCATTTCACCAAACAATTCACCAATGGAACATACAATGCATGGCCACAAATCAGTCAGAATCTAAGACAAATTGCCATAGAAATTCAAAAATAGGGATACCGGGTGTCCTCGTGCTATGTCCTCATGATGTTTGTTGTATGACATCCTGTTTGTATTTATTAGTTGTATTTTATAGTATTTATTATGGGCAAAGGTAAATTTGCTTTGCACATATATTCTGATTGATCATGACAATACTGTCTTCTTCTGCATCTTCTGTTTAGACCTCCATCTACCTCTTCTCTGACCAACAACAGATGAGCTCTGAGAGAGGTGATAGAGCACTTCCTTGTGGCCAATTTAGGAAATTCACAAAAATGGCACATCAGTTTTGGCTCCATTTCCTGTTTGCTGCATCACTGCATTTTAAGGGAAATGTTGATGAAAATATTGACCTCAATATTGTGAGTAGATTCTACTGTCTTTTTCACCTTTAAAATGCATGACCACTCCACGCTGACTCATTGCATCAAAATTCAAAGCGACCTGTTGATTGACACGTGCTGTATTTAGCACTGAATATATATTTTTTGCTTATTCATTGTATGATTGATGGCTTTTATCAACAGGATTCAAAATGAAGCATTTCTGAGAGAGAAGATAATCACCTGCTCCCAAAATGATTATAATTTGAATTGAACATTACTAATTGGTGTCACTAAATGTAAAGATTTTCTTTAGCTCGGGTGTAATTAACCATTTTGAATGACCGCTAGCTTCTATTTTATTGACATTTAACACAATACATGAGATTCTTGAATATCAACCTAATGGATCTTATTAGCCATGTCCTCTAGACCAAGGTGAATTAATCAAAGCTGACTTGATTTATATACCCCTCCCCTCCCTTTCCTCTTCCACCTTTCCTTTCCCACTCCCTCTCTCTCTCCCTCTCTCTTTCTGTCTCTCTCTCGCACTCCCTCACACTAAGGCAGCTGGGGATTCATTTGTCTTGCTGATTAATGATGAGAACCATATCCTCCACAACACCAGTAAATTAAAAGAGATTGGGGACAGAGAGAAAGAACATCAAGGTCCATTCATCCCAATCAAATTTCACAGTGGTCCAATTCCTCCCAAGCATTATTTGTATTGTCTTCTGTATAAACAGGAAAAGCACTACTCATTCACTTTCTCCACCCAGACCTTTGCTGCCCATTTTTCCAACCTTCAGGCTACTGCCATTCCCGTTGCTTTGCTGCCAAGGAGGCTGCAAGTCTGTTTCAGATCTTGGTCCTTCATCATCAGTAGCTACATGCAAATAATGATCATCATGTAAATGTTACATGCAAGTGTGAACATCTGGCTTAGCCTGTAACTTATTACTAAAACACTAAATTAAGCGGATATGTGACCTGATGCACATTTGCACATGAAGTATATTGCTATCAATTGATCTGCTTCCTTCAGTTCCCATATCGCTCTCATTGTTACCTACTGTGTATACAGTATACTGATACTTTTCATAATGGTTCCAGTATTTCACACTGTTTATGTGCCGTTGCGTCACCAATCTTCTAGCAACCACAGCAGGTGCCATTTTGGAGGTTCAGAGGTTCAATTAGGTGTGCACAAATAATGGCTAAATATATAACAACCAGACAAGAAAAAGAGAGCTAATGTTCAGTAATGTTATAAGTAAGACTGAATGGTCTGATAAGGTAGATTTGTTTCCAAATTACTGTGACACAAACTGTCTCTTGTCTTTAGCCCTAGTCTATACTCCAAAACAGTTGTAGCTTGAGAAGAGTCAGGTGAGTTAACCTGAACAAGCTGTTAGCTAGCTAACTAGCCAGCAGGCTCATTTAACAGATGTTATTGTTAACATGAGACTACAAGCCATTAAAGATATGTTAGCTAGTGTGCAAATCAGATACAAGACAGTGTGAGCTGACCAGATAGCCTACTATGGTTAGCTAGCTAATAAGCTGACATTATCTAAACACAAAATTGATCAGATGTATCAGTGATGAAATGATCAGTTCCCGGTCAAAAACAGAAATTAACTCTCTACTCAAGTCTACTCAATTCTGTTGAAACGGCTAAGTATTTTAGAAACACTCAGCCACTGTTGGCCAAGAGCTGAGGACCTCCAATATGGCCGCCAGAGGGTGTTACGCCACCTGAAAGCCTTCAGGAGGCCAGCCTCCTCAAATTTTGTGAAATTAGCACTCTGTCTTAAAGGTCGATTCAAGCGTGATTTGAGTTTTTGCTGATTATTTACCTTTCCATCCCTTTAATGTTAATTGTGATAGTTTTTATATGCATGCACCATGATTAAAGATATTTTTAAAATAACTTGGGCTATTCATGCTATTGTCATATAATCCAATCTGTGGTGGAGGAATGTAATGTTCACATTATTCATGTCTGCATTTCAGAGTTCATGCTCATTTCATGACATTTTATGAGACTGTGTTTCATAATAGTGTTATTTTTCTCTTATCTTTTTTTATAATGTTATGTTTGTACATGCTTGTATTTATATATTGTACATATTTAATATTTAGTAATCCCTGTTTAAGGTATTGGAATATGTTTACATCACCCCACAATTGTTTATGATCTGCTTTTATTGTTATTGTTCTCTTTTCATTGCTTTCATTGTTTTAATTATTTATGTTTATATGCAATTTTTATTTTTTCTTCCCCACTGTATCCTATTACTTTATCTGCTGCAACGACCCAATTTCCCCACAGGGATCAATAAAGTTTAATCTTATCTATTTGCTGTACATATTGGGCTGCTACACTCTCAGCAGGAACATGCAGTGTGTGTGTGTGTGTGTGTGTGTGTGTGTGTGTGTGTGTGTGTGTGTGTGTGTGTGTGTACAGTGTGTGTGCATTGTGCAAGGACTCAATCAGACCCTAAATTTTTCAATTATTCCCACAGCGTTTGGCAGCCTCCCAAAAGGCATAGGATATCTGCTCAAGTGACTGGCATCCAGAGGAAATAGAGGGGAATCCTGAAAGGCACTCAGGTCTGCAGACACATCTTCCTAATTAATGCTGCTTCCCTCTGCCGTTTTGAGATGGACCATAGCTTTCATCTGGGCTCCCTTTTTTTTGTGATACTTTGATTTTCTTCTCTCTCTGTTTTACTTACCTCTGCCTTTAAAAGGCACTAGACCTTCATCTTGGTTCAAAAGACGAGGAATTACAAGTAGGGGTTGACGGTTTCAGAATGTCCACCTAGCCTGGCGGAATCAGGAGGAGTGAGTATCAGATGGACTGTGAGGTCAACGTACCACTGAAATTCACACATTATTGGTATCAGTAGGAGATGAAGGCAGGAATGTGAAAAATATTAAAGCAGCTGCAAACCTACTAGTAAAAATTTGGTTTTACTTTGGGTGTGGTGAACAGCAGAACAAGGATCAGGGATAAAGCAACCTGAACACTGGCGAAACTAGCCTCAATAGTCAGTCCATGCTGAGATTAATATTATATCATTTTATTGGTGCAAAAAAATGCTCAAAAAAATGTGCTCTCAAGTGCAAAAAAGTGAAATTAGCGCTGATGATAAGTCTAAGGAACTGAAACATTTTAACGTCATTTTTTTTGTTTACTTTAGTAGCAGTAACGTTTGTTGCCTTTTAACATCACTAGTTTAGTTTAGCTAGTAGCACTGATGATGGTCTAAGGGACTGAAACATTTTAACATCATTTTTTTAGATTAGTTAGTTTAGCTAGGAGCAGGAACATTTGTTGCCTTTTAACATCACTTTTTTGTTTAGTTTAGCTTAGCTTAGTTTAGTTTAGTTTAGTTAGTATGATGGTCTAAGGGACTGAAACATTTGATACTTTTTAACGTCCCTTTTTTTTAGATTTGTTTAGCTAGTAGCAGTAATTTGCTGCCTTTTAAGATCACTTTTTTGTTTTGTTTTGTTTAGTTTAGTTTAGCTAGTGGCACTGATGACGGTATAAGGAACTGAAACATTTGCTACTTTTTAATGTCACTTTTTTTGGATTTGTTTAGTTTATCTAGTAGTAGTAATGTTTGCTGCCTTTTAACATCACTGTTTTAGTTTAGTTTAGCTAGAAGCACTGATGGTGGTCTAAAGAACTGATTTGCTCCTGTTTCACACCACATTTTTAGTTTAGTTTAGGTTAGCTAGAAGGGACTGAAAAATTACTACAAGCACATTTTTTGCACCAACTGAATAAACAATTTTTGCGTTTTTTCTCAGTATATGGACTGACTTATTGAGAAATACTGAATATATACTGTCTCACCCAACACTATCATGTGTCCCATTTGTGACTTGTATTCAAAAGCTTTTTGCGCTCAGGGAGTTACAGTAAAGGCATAGACAATTGGTCAAATGCAAGAACACACTCTTGCACAGTGAATAGTATCATAGGAAATCATACAGTCCAAACTGGTGGATCAAAAGGATTTAATTTTGTCAGCCCAATAACTTCTCTGTTGCACGAGAGCTAATGTTATCTTAATATACCTCATCAGATCTGACTTCGGATAGAGGTAGGTTATCATCATTATAGGACTTCAAAGGCATGTTTGGATGCATCACCACTTGCCAGTAACTCTCTCAGCAACTTTGGGTCAGAAGTTTGTTTGAAACATAATTCTTTCTAAATTTTCTTTGATCATAGCTTCAATGGATCATGTTAATAAAGCATCTGAGCTGGATGACATTATTTAGGCCTCCTGTTCCACTGAGACATAATGACAACAATACTTGATAAAAAGGTATTAGAGGGAGAAACTGGAAAAATATTACAGGGCAGGAATAATGGAAAGAAGATCAAAAAAGTATCAAATCCCTGTCAGTCATATTGTTTACACTTATAATAATTTGGCTAAGACATGCATTCACTCGAAAAAGTATTGCCCCTTGACTTTTTGCATATTGTATTGTGCTAAAAACACATTTTCTTTGGTCCATGAAAAATACTCTGTGCTGTCAAACTGTGAGGGGTTTCATGTGAATGTGTAAATTTCAAATAACTAAACTAGCTTGTGAAAATATTCAACCCATCACTTCATGTGGGCGAAATTACAGTATTTCCATTTCAAAACTGTTCTGCTTTTCTTGATAACCACACTGCTATTAGGTATTCTTCACAAGTCTCATTGTCATGTAGATGGCATCGAAGTCCTGTCCCTGGCTTTCAGAGAACACACCTCACTCTCACACTCGCTCACATTCTGTGCTATTACATGCAGAAATAGCACAGAACACCCAGTCCTCATCAAAACACATTTGTGGTGGGGCGTCCTGGTGGTTCAGTCGGCTAAGGTGCATACCATGCAATTGCGATGTCCTGGGTTTGAATGTCAGCTGGACTGTTGTGTGTCATCCCCCTCTCTCACCCCAAGCTTTCCTGTCTCTTTTCACTGTAACCTATCTAATAAAGGCTAAAATACAAAAAAAAAATAAAAAAATACATTTGCGGCATAAGCCCCAAAGGAAAGCCCTTAGCGATGCCACTGGGGCCCAAATATAATACAATTTTCTTGTCTAATTTTACTATGGAAGTCAATGGAAAAATAGCATGACTGCAGAAACTCTGATGAAAAGTGAACCCTCTGCATTTTCACAAATAGTGGCACGAAGGTTGTGATTTTTTTGTTGTTGTTTGATGCTTCAGGAACTGGACTCCAATGCCATCCATTAGTAAATTGTATTTTCTATGTATTTCGATGAAGAGCTCACCCTACTCTTCAAAGTGTTTTTACAGTGTTGAAATGGATTAAAGGAACCCAATATTGGCTTACATGAAGTAGTAATGAATGGCCGAGAGACTGTTGTAGCTTAGAGAAGTGGAGCTGTGATTGGAAAGCTGCCGGCTTGAATCCCTGGATCCCCAATTGCTCCAGTGGAGCTGCTCAGTGGCCAGCAGCAGAAGACTGGTTGTACTGGGCAGCTCCCAGTAGGAATATTTGCAACTGTATGAATGTAAAGCAGGGTGTTGCTGGAAAAGAGTCAACTCATTAAGCTTTCCATAAATAAAGATGATAAAAAAATACAAGATTAATTAAAATAAATGTATATTAATACCAATTTTCTAAAAACAAAGTGTAATTTTCTGTTTGTGCGGACCCCAGGAAGACTAGCTGTTACCTTGGTGACAGCTAATGGGGATCCTAATAAACTAAAGTAAAAGTAAACTATAAATAAAGTGAACTAAACTAAAAAGTGCATCATAATCAAGAGGACAATGGACATGAGAGTGGGGGTGGGATATAGACCAAGGTTAGGGTAAGGCTACACCAAAACACCAATATAATGGAGCAATAGTGGAGAGAAACACATAATTACATAAAGGCATATAAAAAATGACACTGATTCAATGCATTCCCAGGCTCAGTCTCCTTTCATCTTAGGTCTAGGTTTAGGAATGACTCAAAGGTCCGCTCTCCTCTAGTCTTAAATCTAGATTATGGAATGACTCAAAGGCCCGGTCTCCTATACTCTTAAGTCTAGATTTAAGAATGACCAGAAGGCATGGTCTCCTTTAGTCTTAAATCTAGATTTAGGAATGACCAGAAGGCCCGGTCTCCTTTAGTCTTAAATCTAAATTTAGGAATGACCAGAAGACCCGGTCTCCTTTAGTCTTAAATCTAGATTTAGGAATGACTAGAAGACCCAGTCTCCTTTAGTCTTAAATCTAGATTTAGGAATGACCAGAAGGCCCGGTCTCCTTTAGTCTTACAGTAAGTCTAGATTTAGGAATCACCAGAAGGCCCGGTCTCCTTTAGTCTTAAATCTAGATTTAGGAATGACTAGAAGACCCGGTCTCCTTTAGTCTTAAATCTAGATTTAGGAATGACCAGAAGACCCGGTCTCCTTTAGTCTTAAATCTAGATTTAGGAATGACCAGAAGGCCCGGTCTCCTTTAGTCTTACAGTAAGTCTAGATTTAGGAATCACCAGAAGGCCTGGTCTCCTCTAGTCTTAAGTTTAGATATAGGAATCACCAGAAGGCCCTTACCCAAGTGTAAGGTCGCCCTCAGGCTGATAATGGGTTTAGATGTCAGAGATTTGACTGGGGCCAAATGTTTCTGCGTTTAAAATTGAAATGATGATTGAGCAAAATCTTAAAATAAAATTGTGAAACTAACAGGTAACCAATGAAGTGATGTCAGAAATAGGATGATGTGATCTCTCATGTTTCTCACCATTGTAAGTTCTGGCTGCTGCATGTTGAACAGTATAGAGTTGGAGAGACTTTTGATTTAAGCAGGAACAACTTTCTCCAAATTGCTGTACGATAATAACGGCTGAATTTTGGAGATGGATCTTCGCAGAATGAAATGGGCCTGCACATCTCTCTTCCCTGAACATCAAAGAAGGTGAAATCAGCATCAAAGATGAGTCCTATGTTTCTGGCGGCTGGCTTTATACTCGCTATATCGCTGTGCAGATTTAGTATTGAAGCAAACTTATGGCATTCTGGGTGCTAAATAGTACCATTTCTGATTTGTGGTTATTTAGTTGTCAAAATTTTTGAGACATCCAACACTTGACAGCAAGGCATTCTTTAAGAGCGGCTGGGCTAACTGCCTTATATTTCTCAATTAAGAATCTCAAATTTCAAAATTAACTAAACTGTCTCTCTGTAAAAACTGCTCTAAAGGCATTAATAAATTCTTGCTTACTTTGTCTGTTTTTTTTTTTATCAACATAAGGAAGAGTGTACTTCATACTGGGACCACACCACCTAAACAGGAAAAGAATACATAGGAAACATATTTTGTTACCCAAGCAATCAAGTGAAACACATTATTAACTTGGGACAATTGGGACATTACCCTGCAGTATGTCTTCTCCTGGGCCTCCTGGGATGAGTTTTTATTAAGTTTTAAGTGAAACACCGCAATAACAGTCAAGCTGGTAAAGGGATTCCTTCCAGCTTCTGAGAAGGAGACTGATTTGAAAACTCCCTCGGGGAATTTCAGCTGTGGTCATTTTTCCAGATATTGTTTCTACTTTCTTTCTTCATATTATCTGCTCTTTTGATTTTTTTGATATCTGCCCTGGATATTTTGATCTCTTTTTTTTAAATTATTATTTGTTTCTATTTCTTTTTATTTGTGAAAGTGTATACTCTTAGACACACTAGTAACGCATTTTATTCACTGCTCATTTTGTAAGACACAATTTCTTTATCCATCCTACCAGTAGACAGCCCTTGAACTTAGCTGCCACCTTTTTCAATTACTAAGCCAGTTAGTTTTTTGGGTACGCTGTTGAAGGCTTTATCGCCAAAACACTCATTGTGATGGCTGAACAAAGACACAAAGACAGTCATTTGTTAGCGGCGGCTATTTTGTCCACTTTTTGAAAATTTTCAAGCGTTTTGCAACTCGCTCTTTCTTTCTGTCTTTTCTTTGGATTTTGATTTGACCACCCCCAGCTTCTATTCGTATTGGTGAAAGGTAATGTGCAAGAAGTCAAGGAGGAAGGGGGGAAACTTTTTTTTTGTGTGCAGCAGCTGCAAATTACAAGGCCGCTGTCTTGAGTTGTGGCCTGGGGAAGAATCATTTTCAGTGTGAAGTGTGTTTTTCTCCTGCACCTCCCGCTGAGCCAAAGTCATTCTGAGAGGGCAACACAAAAGTGACAGCCCTCTGAATTTATGAATGCTCCAGTTTGGTCATAGAGTACACAGATGCTTGGATTGACACTTTCCAAATGCACCCAAAGTGTGGGCTACTGTAGCTGTACTGTACCACTCTGGCTAGATAGCCTTAAAAGTGCAATAAGTGAGATTTTTACTGCCCCATAGAACAAAATGACCATAATATATCTTTGGAGGGGTTGATAGGGTTGTTGATCAATACCAATGACTCAACAATTACTTGGCCAAGTGCTGAGATTTCTGGCTTTCAAAACACACACACACACACACACACACACACACACACACACACCTACTGGCATTTTCAACCGCTCAACGATGGAGGTCTGTGCTACAAGCCTCACATTTTAGCTATGAAAGCTAAAAAGCGCCGTTCTCAAGCCAAAAACGTAAATGCAGACAAAGCAGCATTATTCCAGTAGTTTGCACGGTGATATATCACCTCTTCACTCAACATTTCTGTTGGATCTCTGCTCTAATTAGCTACCTCACTCTTCTCTATTGGGAAAATGGGACTTTATTGTTTGTGCCAATTAAAAGGCCAATGTAGTTCAAGTGGACAGAAGAGGTTGGGGGGGGGGCTCTGCACCAGAGACTAGTATAGGAGGAGACAACTTCTGTCCATAATGTTGCAATTTCGCTATAGAGGTAACAGATTATGTAATACCTTTAAGGTCTAAATCCAGTAAACATTGTTAGGGGTTCACACCTGTAGGGATGAAACTAAGTAGTCAAAATATGAAGTTTGGTTTTAGCCGTGATTTCACCCCCACACACACACACCTGTACGAAGTCAGCCAGCCAGTCTATAGCAGGGCTACCAAACAGCATTACCAACACCATTTATTTCGTATTGGTATTGCTGGACTCACCGCCGGCCCACAGGTTGACCGGCCCGCCGGGAAAACTCCCGCTTCTCCAGATGGCCGGCCCGCCCCTGCCGCTGAGCACAGGGAGGAGGAGAAGGTACACAATCGCTCCACCCCGCTGATGCTGGAAGTAAACTCCCCAGGGGAAACTCCTCATAAACATTCAGGTTGTCCACGGCTACTCTGGTTTTGTTTTTTAGCGTACTGCTGCAGTGTAAACATATGAAGTATAATTCACAAACTATGATATTCTCCAAAAACATGAAGGGTTACAGCAAGACTCGGTGCACTCACTGCGCTAGAGATAGAAGCACAGTATGTGATGACGCAACACTTAAGGTTTTTAGCCCCACGACAGCAGGGGCTCTATGGATTGCAATGTTGGTTGTTTGGTTGCTCTGTTCACCACAGGGAGTTAGATTGCAGACTCTCAATCTGGAGACCTGGGTTCGATTCCCAGCAGGGACGTTTCCACAAAATTCAACATTGCTTTTCTCAAGGTTTTGTGAATCTGGCCCCTGAACTATATAGCACTTAAAGCTATATGATTCAATTTTAAATGGCAACGAGAGGTAACTGTTTGAATTCTGAGGACTTCTGTTCCCAGAAATCCTGCAGGGTGACGTTGGTACACTGAACACAACATACATGCTTTATACCAAAGGATACCAAAGGAATGGCACAGAGAGGGTTTTGATAGTGTCCACACCCGACTCCAGAATTTCATTTGGGCAAATAGGGCGTATCTACATTGTCTCAATTAGTGGGGATGGGACCAGAGGCGGCCTTAAGCATCTGGGGGCCCGTTTCAAGAGCTAATGTGTGAAAAAAAAAAACATAAAAGAGAAAAGAGAAAAAAAAGCGAGGATTCAAGTTGGTTTGCATCAATAATGGTATATTTTCAGACTTCAACTTAAATGCATTATGTGCACTTTCAGCATCATGGACAGCTCAACATAGAAATAATCCAAACAATTCAAACAAACAATTACAAACCAAACAATTTAAAACTGAAACAATGACATTTTTGCTTTGGAATGAGGAGAAGCCTCGCCCTTCTCGACAACTACTAGTCTGCATTGAATAGCACTAGGCCTATGTGTTATGTATCAGCTGACATAAAAACAGCTTAAACAGTTCCCTCAAATTAAGTTAACAACAAAAGCGATGCCATATTTTGCTTTCGAATGAAAAGTGTCTGAAAATACTGGTTGTTTACAATGAATTGCGCTTCATGCTCTTTCAGCACCGTGGACAGCTCACGTCAGGCCTGGAGAGCTTGTTATTCATGCACTGTTGGCCTGGTAGGATTATTTAACCCTAAATAATTGCTTATAGAGATTCTTTTAATTATGTGTTTTTGCTTTAGTTTGAGAATTTACTAGTTCGTATTAGTTGACACCGTTAGTAATGTTCGTAGTGAAAGAAATGACCCGCCTACCGTTTTACTGTGAATATTGAACTGCTAACTGGTTCTAACTGCAATTAAAGCTGGCTGTTAGCTTTGAAACGGTGTCCAGTGCGTAATCTTTGATTAAAGTAACCACAGCTCGCCACAATATATATATATATATATATATATATATATATATATACATAAAGTGGGTGAATTATTCAATGCTTGCATGTCAGTCGGGGGCCCTTTGGGAGTGCGGGGCCCGTTTCAGTTGAAACGGGTGAAACATAGCTAAGGGCGCTACTGGATGGGACGCTCCTCTCTGTTGCAGCCCCACTTTGTTATTTAGGTTGATAAGAAAATCTTGCGTAACACAGCTGCTCAATGGCTGACAGTAGAAGACTTTGGTTGTACTGGGCAGCTCCCAGTGGCCGACAGTAGAAGATTGTGGTCTTCTATCCTAAGTAGTGGTTTTCAATCCAGCTCCTCGAGTGAATGCAATGGTGAATGGCATGCAATTAAATGCAATTACCTGGTAGGATAGAAAGCCAGCAGTGCTGTGGGCCCCGAGGACCAGGATTAAAAATCACTGTTCTACAGTGTGATTGTCCCAGTGTGAATGTGTGTAAATGTATGAATGGGAAGGAGGGATGTTGCTGAAAAAGAGTATTGCATGCTAAGCAAGCCTTCCCTGGATAAATAAAGATTTAAAAAATAGACCACCAAGGTCTTGTCAGTGGTGGTTTTTCATTTTATTAAAACAAGAAAAATAAATCTTCTGTATCGCAAGGAAAGCAGTCTATGGTGAAAATGAGGGAGATTTTCCCTCTTGGTTATCAGAAGTTGCATGCCATTGATGTTTTTCCTTGTCAAGGAGTGAACAGATGTATGGCACTATAGATTTTATGTTTTGCATTGGTCTTAAATTTGGTAATGCAATGTAATACATATACACACACCAGCTGTTGACATGGAAATCACTCCTTGATGTGGACAATTGCCACATGTATACATGCACATTACCAAATTGGAGAGCACTGCAAACTTCTGCTTCTTGTTGCCAAGTTCAACGTCAGCTCAGATCAGCCCAAAATGTTCACAGTATTATATTATGGCCCTGTAAAAATTCATATTAAAGCTGCAATAAACAAAAATTTTCTGACCAACAGATGGTGACCGAAACAGCAACACATTTGTAAATAAGGCACAGCAAAGCTACTATACTATGGAGGACTCCGAAGGACAGACATTGCAAAGCACCACGCACAAATGCTAATAGCTAAGCTAACCGTACCTACGAAGTGTCGCCGGTTAGCAGTCTCACTTTGCCAGAACTTTCTCCTGCTGAAGGTTACGTATGGTACAAACTACTAAGTTACTAACTTTACTCGCTCGTTTCATCGATTCCGACGTTATGAGAACATTTTCTGGAATAGGAGGGGGTGAGGGAGCTTTTAAACAGTAAGGGAGGAGACAAGCTAGGTTTTTAAAAAAAATGAAAAGCTACTGAATGAATTACAGAGCGGAATTGACAACAAGCTTTAGAAAAGAGTTGAAAACAGCAACACAGCTGGCTGCTGTGTGGATATTGGTTTATATCATTATGTCTCAATGAAATCTCCACATAGCTCACAGTAGTGTTTATTGCAGGTTTAATACAGCTTTGTTTTTTGATCTGATATCAGAAAACTATTTATTTCACAAAACCATACTGGCAGCAGCTACGGACAACTACAGACACCTTCTTAACTTTCATTTTGGCGCTATATTTACACGTTTACAACATTGGTACTAACATCTATTCAATGTCAAAATGTTTGTTGGATAGTGACCCGCTTGTAGCTCATGATTGCGTGCAGATTATGTGTTGTGGACACGAATAATGTGAAGATTACACTCCTCCATCACAAACGGATTATGTGACAATAGCAGGAATTGAACACACCATTTTCACCTGTTCAACACATGAAACACTTAAGTTGGTTAAGTTTCGGGCTAAGGCCAGGCAACTAAAACAATTTGGTCAAGGACAGGGCAGAATGAGAAAAACTTAAGCTGAAAATGAAAACTTCACTCACAGTTGAAACCTTATTACTGAACCTGGGTTGTCGGAGTTGAAGGTAAATGTATTGACCCATCCACCCCCCTCCGACCTCCACACCCTTACTTTCCATCGTGTTATTTCAATGTGAGACTTCTGTATGCTTCTAGTTGTGTCTCCATGTAATCCTTTTGTCATGGTAAAACACATTTTTCTTACTTTACATAAACGGTACACGTTATTTGCATTTTAAGACATCGTGCCCATTTTCCAGAATTTCACGACACCAGTTGCTGGAGCGGGTGTCTCTTACTGATCAACTGGTGGGAATGCCTGGCTCACATGGCTACAGTTCACCCACCAAAACCAGCAATTCAAAACCAGAAATGCAGTGAGCGAACGCACTCACTTACCAGAGCCGCTCTCATTTGGTGTTCTGCTCTCTGCTTTCGGCTTACCATCACAGCCAGAAACACTAATATAACCGCCGATGGCTCAGCACTCAAAGCTCAGCGGTGCAACAACAGGGTGTCAGGTTTGTAAGCTCCACAAACACGGGCTTCTTTCTACCCACGGTACCCCTCCCACTCCCACCACACACACACACACACACACACCACCCCACCACTGCCGCCGCCGCCACCGCTGCCTCCAGCTTCTGCTATTTTGCCAACTGCAACCCTGGGCAAGATAATAAGATGGCTAGCAGACATTTTGTCAATATTTCTGTCTTGGCTCAGAGTGCGCCTGGCTGGCTGCTTACTGATAGATGTGTTGACTGAATATATATATTTTTTTTTTCTTTCAGCGGGGGCTCTGCTCTGGTCCGCCAGACTGCAGGGGAGCAAATAGAGGCAAGTGAACGGAGAGAGAGAGAGAGAGAGAGAGAGACAGAGAGAGAGAGAGAGAGACAGAGAGAGAGAGAGGGGGCTCACTAATGCAAAGCAGTTCATTAAAATCAGGCACAAAGCATCTATCAGGGGGGAGGGCTGCTGCTAATCAGTGCCTGTGGTTAGTCCTACAGTATGTAAGATGGAGACGGCGCACTCTTCAGCTGCGATCTTGTCTGGGGAGCAGTGGTGCCGGTTGATGTTAAGGAGGCCGTGCAGATGATTGATTTTCCAGAAGGATGCTTGGAGACGGTGCTCTTGGTCCGCGGACATCTGAATAACATACACAGCATTATTCATGTCATGAATATACAAGGATGCAAGGGACAAATAAATATTGACAAGCGCCCAGAAGCTGATAAATATTAAATGGAGCGCACGGCGGCTTCAGATTTGGCCGTGTCGTAATTTGGGGGCGTTCATGTCGCGAGGGCCCCGGCCAAGGTCTAATCCTGGAGTTGTGAATTGTAAATTGGCAGTTTAAGACTTCACATTAGTGACTCCTCTTCATGTTTCAAAATGCAACATACAAACATAAAAATGTTGGCAAATATCAATTGATCATTTCAGTGTTCTGAATGAACGTGAATTCCAAGAACGGATAAGATCTCACTTTGTATATGTGTACAGTTCACTTAAGCAAGAAAGCAGGTTCAACTAGTTTAATTTACTCATTGAATCTTTCTTGCTTAAGGACATTTGTTGAAGAGAATGAGTATGCTTAGAACCAAAAGCTCTTTAAAAAAACACATATGGAGATCATATATGTTCAAGCCTGCTGTGCCACTATAACGTTTTCCTGCCAGCACAGAGCAATGGAATGGAATGCAGTCCTATAGTATGGAATCAGGAATGTCTCATAACTAAATGCACAAAACAAGATCTTCAAATATATATCGTGACCTGTAAATAAACAAGCAAATGTGTCTTCCTATACACAAACGAAAACCAACCGACTTGTGTAATGCCAACGATCATCTGAAAACATGTGAAACAATGAAACAATTCCACAAGAATAATCCAAGAATAATATATTTATACAATAAAAACATTGCAATTGAAGTGCTAAATGTGCATGTTTACATAAAAAAACACAAGTTTCTTTGCATTTATTTTCAGATTGTTAAATCTGCATTACTAAATCATCTGACATGTGGATTTGGTTGCATTTTTTATTATTATTATTATGCAAATTAACATGATGCCACTTCAACTGGTTACAAACAAGTTGATGCAACTGATGTTCTGCACACAGAGATTACAGCCATTGCTAGTTTCCAACTCCTGTCCCTGATTAGGCTTTTCTTAAAAAGAGGGGAAAAAAGGAAAAAGGCATAATTTAAAGGAGAAGTGGAGAGACCAACAAATAATAAAATAAGGAAGTCATTAATAATGAGATGATTCAAAATGCATACAGCTCTCATTTTGTTTCAGTCCGCATTTGACATTTGTATTAAAAACCTTAATGTGATGGATATCTATGTTTTTTTTAAGTCTTATCTTGGCACCTTTAATAACCAGGGAGGGAATATTGTGCAGTATCACTAGCAACAAGAATAACTAGGCAACCATGTTCTTTCCCTGTCAGGTATGTGTTTCAATCATTATGTGCTGCTGAATTATCTTCTGGCCAGTATCATAAAACAGGGATGGAAATATATTCTTATCTATCAAAGGGGATTAAGGACAGATAGAGGACAGTAAATTAGTCCTCGGATCCAAGACGGTTAGGACTCTGCTGACGTCAAAATACAATATTTACTGTGGCCGTAACCCCCTTTACAACTTCCCAGTCAGGCCCAAGGCTATGGGTAAATTGAACCCATGGTATGACTTTCATGAGAGGAAGGACTCGGCTACATGGCAAACGACATGATTTCTAATTAGGTCTTTAAGACAGTAAAAATATTGTTCATGAGAGGCGATTCTGCCCTCTACTTAAATCACCATTACTTCATCATGCTAATGTGCATTTATTGTATGCCCTCCACAGCCATTTGATAAAAACGTCCACCAAATGGCATATATCCATACTTACAGTTACAATACGATTAGCCTATTTTTCTGAAATAGTCCAGGATAAACATTTGAGCTGAAATCAAAGTTCATCAAAAAGAGCATGGCTATCATTGCAAAAGGCTGGAAGCAGGGTTGTAGTCAAGACCGCCTTAGTGGAGTCCAAGTTGATTTGTTACCTCGCTCTTTTATTTCTTTTTTGTTTTTATTGCTTTTGCTGTTGACTTTATGGTTTTATCCTTTGTGAAGCGCTTTGTAACTGTGTTTTGTAAAGTGCTATATAAATAAAGATTATTATTATTATTATTATAAAACCAGGTCCAAAGGTGGTTTGACTGAGAAAAAAAATCAGTGCTGTTCAAGACCAAGACCAAAATAGGCAATTAACATTGTCTTTCCAAGTGTAAAAATAATGATGAAGGATTGTCTTAAGGATGAACAGAAATGTAGATCTATCTGCAGGATTTTGACTTATCAATGCATAGAAGTTTGAGGATCATTACATACTATGCAAACTTGTTATACCTTAATTTTTGGCAGTGCTGTGGAGAAAATAAACCAAGGTTCACCAGGGGGAGAAAAAAGCATCCTTGAATTTCCAAATCCAAGACATCAGAAAATCTGTCTGGGGACCGAGACCAGACTCATGTATACAGGCCTGGCTCAAACCCCTTAGTGATAAACTAAAAGTTAAAGTATTTCCTGTACTTGTGTAGCCTTGTGTATGCATTATGGAGGTTATTAGCCCCAAGTCTGGGGTTGTTGCCTTTGAATCATTAAGTAAAGGGTGAGTGTTTGAAGCTCCTTGATATAATGATCCTTGGCAACTCAGAGAGTTCAAAGTAAATTGGCAAGAGTAAAAAAGGCTTTTCTGCCACTGAACAAAATAGAGAAATCAGCCAGCTATGTTTAATAGAATTTTCATCAGTGCTCAACCAGTCTCTCAAATGGGTTATCTAAGATAATGGCTGCAAGGGTTCATTACCTCCTTGTCAAATTAAATTTCTTTTTCTCCTCAAGGCAGATTGGATAGTGATTACAGATTTAACCAAAAGAAGGCTCAAACTTTCACTCCCCAAAACTGCGAAAGGACCATAATGACAGAAAAATTAGTCTATTTCATCTTAAGGCCTTTGTTGTAAGATTACTAATTCACTTCACGAAAAAGAGTAGGCATTTAATGTAGTAGCTCTTTGGGGGTTTTTTTCTTTCCTGTTTTGTTTTTTGTCTTGATTCTTGCACCTCTTTGGAAAAGTGTCTTTTGTCAAAATCAGGGAGATACACAATGTACCGGCCTAAGCCAAAACAGCAGATCAACTAATGGATTCTGACTTGTTATTTCAAGAATTACAGAGGAACTGAAAATGTAAAATGGTGAAAATGAAAAATGGTATAAAAGTCAGCTGAAAGAAAACATCGCTAGAATGCACCTGTGATTCATTACAGAGACTTGTTGACCTTCATTTAGCACATGGGAAACAAGTGTAAAGTGGAATTCCCAGAAGAGAAACTGTACACTAATTTCTGCGGGTGTGCAGCTCTGTAAACAAATGCTTAGGAATTACTCATGAGGACTTTGATTTTTGATACCGCCCCGTGGTTGTAGTCAAGTAGAACAGTTCAAAGAGAGAGAGAAATGCAGGCTTTGGTGCAATTTGCTCACTAGCTAATGAGTGAACTTTACCCAAGAAGGGGGAATGGGTGGAGCGCAAATCACGTCCAGAAGGCAATGGCTATTTTAATATGGAATTAACCGTTTTCAAATTTTCTAAAGAGCCAAGTTGTATCACTGCAACTGCTGGCTTACTGACCAATTGCCACTGATGGATTTGCAAGTGGCAAAATGGACAAGAATTCACTGAAGCTCAAGATATTACTGCTGACCCATCAGAGAATTAACTCTTCTGATTGAGCAACAGTTTGGATTCTTCATGACACAGCACTTTGAAAATGTGAGCGCCTTCTCTTCATGAAAATATGATAAACCGGCATGCTTTTTGGTGAATAAAGTATTTTCAGGGACTTTCTGCCTGAATGCTACAGAAAGCCATGAACTATCAACCTCATCACAGTTATTGGAAAAACTGTTATCTGGCCCACGATAGCATGTTACATTTTTCATGTGGCCTACAATGAAAATTATTTTCCACCCTCTAAAGTCTTAAGTTAGGAGTTAGTATGAAGTTAGGAAAGCAGTTAGAGGAACTTTTGACTTCAATCACTGCAATTCAGACATCAGCCGTTTTCTGTATCATGAGTATTTCTCTTTGTTAACAGTAGTTAGAATAGATTTGATTAATTGATGAACCAAGTCTTGGCTGTCATGGCAACGCCACTATTTCTCATCTTGATGGAGCTGTTCATTTTGCTGTTATTCTGTTACCATTTTATAAGTTTCTCAGTAGCAGTGGCTTGGGATGCTATTTAGTCAGTGTAAAGCAAACAGGGCGGGATCGAGCATTGATCAGGAGGCAGGAAGAGGAACCCTTCCATATGTATAATATAGACCCAGGTCTTTTTCAATAGACGACGTCCATCCAACCATACAAAGAGTGCAATTGGATGGATGGAGGTTCGCTATCTGGGGTTCCACTTGGGTTATGAGAACCTGGACTCCTGAAATTTTGTGAAACTAGTGCAGTGCCCGTTCAAAACATGCCTGTTCGGAACGGGCCGATTGCTTGGCCTCCGGTATTGCTGCTTGCAGCTTTCTTGAGAACCGCTCATCCAAACAACTTCACACTCGACACTGCACGTCCTTGGGTCCCCAGCAATACACCCGCCAAGTGTGAAGTAGATCGGACGAACGGTTCTCGAGATATGCGAAGGACACACATACAGACAGATTCCTTGCTTTATAGTAAGATGACCACAAAAAAGGCAAACACCACTGCACAAAAAGTGCAAGAAATGTTTTCCCACCACGAAAGGAAGGAGACACAAGTAGGGTAGAAGTAGTAGGGTAGAAGAAAGTCAGGGTGTGGAGGTCGGGGATGGCGGATGGGCAGGTACATCCACCAGCAACCTGGAGTTCCATTCCCAACTCATGTGAAGAAGTTTTCTACTGTGAGTGAAGTCTTCATTTTTAGCAAAAGTGTTTCTTTTTTTATTGCAAAACAGATACATGTTACACATGAGTTCACAAGGAGAGACAGCACAAGAAACTCAAGTGTCTCTTATTTAACCATGACCAAAACCTTAACCAAAGTTTCAGTTGCCTAAACCTAACCTCAACCAAAGTTGTTTTAACCCTAACCCTAACCTTAACCAAAGTTATTCTACTAGCCTAAACTTAACCTTAACCGAACCTTTTCACATGATGAACAAGAGAAAATGGTGTGTCCAATTTGTGCTGCTGTCACACAATCCAATTCGTGCTGGAGGACCGTAATATTCCGAGAATTCGTGTCCACAACATGTAATCTGCGTTTCAGAGTTCATGCTCATTTCATGAAATTTTATGAGACTGGGTTGGTTATGAGCAGATGCGGACCCAAACTGACGAAGCAGCAGCAATTGCAGCCTTGCCACCACCCGAATCCAAAGTGGTGAAGCGTTTACTCAGGTCTGGCTAGGTGTTACTCCAGGTCCATTCCAGGATATTCTTATTCGACCAGCCGTTTGACCGCCTTCACCTGAAAGGACGCCTCAGATCCTGTCCAGTTTTGTATTGACAAACACAAAAATAAAAGACTGTTTGTGGTCTGCACTCTCCCCTCATGCACGCTCCAGTGTGTGTGTGTGTGTGTGTGTGTGTTTGTGTGTGTCACTATGACTTGTGAAATTGCTACTGTCAGCTTTCCTTTTTCTCCAGATTATGTATTAACTTGTTTTCAAGTGTTTGGTGGCAGAGTCTTCCGTTTTCATTCTTTGTCAATGAACTGTGAACAGTGTGATTTGTGTTTTGTGTCTTGGCCTGGATCTCATACTTAATGGTGTTGCTGTGAAAGTGCGGGTCCACTATGGAGCAGACTTATCTTGTTTCACCTGTAAACCAATAGAGCCACCTCGAGGGCGAAGCCTATGTGAAATATGTGGCCGTCATTTTGTTTGTATTAGGCAGCTCCCAGGTGGGAATGTGTGACACTATTACTATGAAGCTGGCAGCCGCTGAAGAAGTGCACTCAGTTAACTTTTCCTGGTTATGGGTAAAGGAAAAACATCAACTTTGTAAGTCTAGTTTTATGGGCGTTGGGGTAGTTCTCTAATTTCTGACCCTACTGTGCTGCTGGTGTTTCCTGAAGACGACGCACAATGAAAGTTAGTACATCCAGTTCCACTAAACAATTTTGGAGATACCAATTGTAACTCTAGAAGTCTGGAACTCTTCCAACTCTCCAACAAAACATTAGATGAATACACATGATCCTAGTGGCAAGACAACCAAACATATTTTCCAAATGCAGATGGTTAAAAAGAGGTGAATAGTGACAATGTCTCCAGTAGTGAGTGTCTCCAATTTTTGATTACATTTTGCAAAATGACACATCCTGTTGTTGCCTATCGAGGAGATGAACAGCAGGTATCTGGGGGCTCAGCATGAGGGTTGCCATTTTGCACATATCCTGATTGGCTGATGTGCGTATGCAAAGTTCAGCACACAGAGGGATAAACCATTACAGCCTGTTGGACGGCTCCATCTCTATTTAAAACATTAACTTTCCTATTATAATACAAGTAGCCTATAAAGTAGAGGAGATTCCAGTAACACTCTCATGCTTCCACAGACAAGTGTTCGTCTCTCCTGTACAAACATAATTTCTGTCCTCATAAATGTATGATATGGAACAACTGTGACATTTAATGTAAGAATAAAACACTAAGGGCGCGCACATAGCAGATTGGAGTTTTAGTTATAATCATTTCTTGGAGGTAGAGTTGCTCTGGAGGCTGAAATAATATCATTGGTTGAGTTAAACTTCAATGGGTGGAGCCAAAGAATCACAGTTTTTCCAGTTTAAGATGGTGGTCACATGGGACATTTGGTATCCGTCATATTCATGGACAAGTTGGGGTTGAAACAAACAAATTTCATTGGCTGATGAAGTCCGTTAGCAGATGACGTTTACCTGCACACCGTCAGAAGTTCGAGTTTCAACTTTTTTGATGGACTGGGTTGTGATATTTTCAAGGACTGCGCTCCGTCAATCCATGTCATTCGTCAATGTATAGGTCTCATTGAAAGTAACGTTAGACTGAAGCCCAGTGAAAAAGGCAAGCGGTAAGAGAGGAGGTAGATGATATTATGAAGCCTAGCGCTCTGCTACTAACTGAAAAAATGCAGTCTATCCAGACTAAGTTTAGCTAGTTAGCCTAGGGTGACCACATTTTCAAACCCCCCCATGCACACGCACATGTATGCGCTTATGCATGCACCATAGGCATTTTCATCAGGATGGGGGACAATTATTTCAGCGCTTAGCACACCTAGTGACTGCACCTTTCAACACCATGGACAGCGCCTCAGCAAACGAAAAATGATGTTTTGTCTCCAAAAATCCACCAAAACATAGTTTATTTGAAAACTGTATAATAACACTAGTAAACACAAAACACAAGGATTGCACTGGTGTAATATAACATATTTTTTGATTGTCAGATACCTTTCAGCTCTGGTTGTGTTTCACCAGATGGTTGCAAAGGTCCCCTCCTGAGCTGCCAGTTTCAGATCACTGTCACCGGCGTTTGCCCCGCTGAAGTAGGTCGCAACGGTGCTACTACTAGCTTGTAGCCACCGCTTATGTTTGGCCATCTTAATATGACCTTTTATGTCGGCATTTCCACCGTGCGCGACCGAAACTGTACTCTTGCAGTGTGTGCGGAACGCAGCATTTTCGTTGCCGGCTACTTCACGAAGAAAAGAGTAAGCCTTCTGGAGGTCTTTAGAAAAGACCGACTTTCTCTTCGGCACGACAGCTAACCGTTAGCGTACTGACAGATTCTGTCAGACAGACCCACAAGCGTCATAGGCGAGCAACAGCCTTGACAACAACACATTGATTGATTGACACATACAGACAAATCAGTGTTGAATTCAGACGTCTGGTCACCGTAAGTTAGCCTAGCTGACCTTCCAAGTTCAAACTAGCCATACTAGCCTAAAGCTATCTAGGTAAGCTAGTTAGCTAGCTGCTGACCTTCCAAGATCATGAATGCCATGGTTGTGAATCAATGAAAAAACAGTCATTGCTATTTATATTTTTCATTTATATTTTGACCATTAAAGTTTGCCAGTGAGCTAACTTGTGCGTTGGAAAACTGTGGTTCTTTGGCTCTGCCCATTAAGGTTTAACTCAACCAATCAGATTGTTTTTGCCTCCACAGCAGCTCTGCCTCTGAGAAAAGTCTGTATAAACTCCAATCGGCACTGGGTAACTTTGTATTTGTTAGTCAACTCTTAAATTCTGATGGAAACTTTTATATATTCAATGAATTTTTGTTAACCCATAAGTTACATGTGACAGAAAAAGAATATAAAATGGTGTGCAGAGCTGTAATGAATGGAGAATGAATTACTTATTACTGCTTAAAGAAATATAGTCATTGACATGCTTAATATTAATTCAAATTTATATGTCAATTGCCTCTCCATTACAGTCAAAAGACTTAGTAATTCATTCATCGGGGAAACACCTTATGTCTGTGCTAGACCCACAACATGAAGGTGTTATAATACACCTTGAGGAATTTGAAGTGCTTTTCTAAAAGCAACTGTTAAAGTTGGTACAAGAGATGAAAAACTGATAAGTGGTTTGAGGTCTTGAGAAACAATTGACCCATTGAAAACTATCTAAAATAAAAGTGTGAAGTAGTATGACTAAGGCCAGTATTTTTTGAGGTTCATAAGAGGTAGCCCATTACCTTCTTCATAAACAAGTAGCTGCGAAAGTTGAAACATGAAGAGAGGTGAAAGGGGGTTGAATTCCACGTCAAAAAAGAAATCTGAAATCTCAGTGAAGCATATTAAACAACTCTGAGGAAAAAGAGATTGGGAGAGAGAAAAAAAGAGAAGTTTGAGTGCTGCAGTGTTTAAAAACTGTCAAAGTATCTAAAGGTGCTTCCTAGAAAACTGAAGTTATAATACTAATTGGCAATGGCTTCTATTTAGAAGTAAACCTTCTTAAAACTTTAACTAAGGCACTACTTTTTAAAGTGGAAAAAATATCAAAACCTTTTATTTATATGGTTTACAGATCATTGGTGGCCCCTTGTGGCAATTTAAGGGCTGTGGAAGGAGGAGAAGATTCATTTAAAATCTTTGCCACTCCCTGGTGGTAATACAAACATAATGATGCAAATTGATCAGAAAGAAAATTGGCAATGGCTGCTATTAAAAAAAAAGAAAAGAACAGAAAAGAAAAGAAAAGAAAGAAAGTAGTGAGATAAAAAGTACAAAAAAAAGAACAAGGGCACAAAAACAGGAACCATTGTCCAAACAATAACAAAGCACCAAAAGCTGAAATAAATAAATAAATAAATATCAATGAAAAATCACTGTAATATTCCTATAATGTTCCTATAAAGACATAGTGTTTCTGTGGTATTCAATAGTAGGTTTACAGTGACATATTGTACTTAATAGTATTTTTAATAGTATTTTTTTTTTGTACTGGTATCAGTAATATTCCTATAATGTTTCTGTAATATTCATATAGGGACTTATAGTGTGTCTGTGGTACCTAATAGTGACTTTATAACTCATTATACCTTATTGCAAATTAATTAACTCATTGCTTTATATCTGTATAGCCTATATGGTATGTTTTTATCTCCAATGCTATTACTATAATACTCCTGTAATATTCCTGCAGGGCCTATAGTAGCCTATAGCCTTCTAAAATGTACCATAGCATTACTATAGTTCTTTTTCATACTTAGGAGCATCGGCGACCCCTTGTGGCAGTTCAGGGGTTGTCAGAGGAGGGATGGATGTCACTCTCACATAATGAAATAGTTTAGTCTCTGCCACAAACACAAAACAGCTAATTTGAAAGTAAAATGAGAAAATAAAATATTCATCTGAGATCACTGGCAGTTCCTTGTGGCAATATGAGGACTGTGAAAGTGATTTGATTTCTTAAATAAAAAGTTGGTGGAGTTTGAAACTGTTATATTGCACTTTTATCACAGCCTCTAAGCTGATGAAGCCTCAAATTGTCAGCCTTATTTCCTCCTTTGCCTGAGCTGAGAATAAACCTTGTGCTTTATGTGTCAAGGTATCTGGTGTAGCCCTAGCCCTAGCCCTAGCCCTAGCCCCGATATTCAATAAGCAAAACTCCATTCAAAAATCATTCAATATTTTGTTGCCTTGGTCATCGGCGAAGTTACACACTTCGCACAACACAACTTAAGAATTCTAACGAATTAGTATTGTCTTCTGGTAAATTCGGCATACAAGTTGTACACCAAGCAGCACTTTATTTTAATAAAATCTCAACTTTTACAATAGGTTTGCACTGATCGCTATTACTCGCTACCTCCCTCCACTGCGTACTTTGGAGGAGGAAGAATGTGGCAATAACAGGTGCACCAATTCTATAAATTGC
Source organism: Centroberyx gerrardi (assembly GCF_048128805.1). NCBI lineage: Eukaryota > Metazoa > Chordata > Actinopteri > Beryciformes > Berycidae > Centroberyx > Centroberyx gerrardi. Next base: position 29,531,503 of record NC_136007.1, on the reverse strand, counting down.
TATTTTATTGAATTATGTGCTTCTTGGTGTATTAGGTGGGTGCTGAATTGAAGAGTGCCTCCCAAGCCTTAGTTAAACGTTTCAAGTCATGTGCTGCGAGGTGTTTACGTTTGCCAATAAGCAAGACCGCATTAAATTGCCAAATCTTTTCATGGAGTTTAGCAGGACTTTGTCGCAAGAGTATGGAACGTATCGGGGCTAGTGTAGCCCACAGGCTGTAAACAATTAGTAGCCTGCCTTGCCTCTGTTCTCACTGTGGTTCAATATCTAGCAGATGGTTGTCCTATTATGGTACGTCAACATTAAGCTGCAAAAGAAGTATTTTGCATCAACACTTGCGGTAAACAAAAAGATAAAGACCAATACATATTTTCTTTCTCTGAGTTAATAGCCAGTAACAGTCCTATCCACACCTTGTAAACTTTCTGCTAAATAACAGAGTGTATAACTTTATACCGATAATCTGAGGCGGACTGTAGTTTGAACATATAATTGCATGTTCCAGCTGTGATACATAACGTCTCTTTAAAACAGCAGCCCTGTCTCCATAGCGCCATGAGCAGATCCTCCCATTGGCCAATCGGAAAATGATAACAAACCTTTCGTGATGAGGAAGTGCGCGCTCATTGGATAGCCTCTATATGACGTGAGGGGTGCCACGGAGAGGAGCGTTACTGATTGGTTGCACGCTTGCCTTTAGTTTGGGGTCATATCCCTCCTCAACTGTTCCAGGATACACGCATCTGCACAAGGTAGAGTGATACTAAATATTACAGATATACAGTAAATATTACAGATATGACAGCTACTCTCTAATATCTACTCTCAAATGCAGCCTTTGGTATCTTTTAATGTAACAAATTCAACATTTTCAGCCTATGAAAAGAAGTTGTTACACTTTACTTAACGGGGCGGTCATGTAATAACAGTTAGACAGTTAGCTAAAAGGGACAGCTCTATCAGCTCGTAAGTCACCATATTTTCTGTTTGCTTTGACGGAATATTTAAGTGTAATTCTGGACTGTAGACACGTTTGGCCCAAGTCACCAAATTCATTGACGTTACATTTTGGCAGCTTGACATTTTCCGTATATATGCAGACATAGCTTTCACCTGGTCAGTCTGTAGGAAGACTTTCTGTATTCTATATTTGTTTCTATGTCTGTGGCATGGGTAAATACAATGAGCTCCATATGCTTTTGTACAGTGGTTGATGTTTCGGCTCCATGTGAAAGTGCAGCCTGTCTTTTTTTATTTTTTTTATTTGCATTGACCTTTAGCCTTTATATTGAATGAACAGCCAAGACATAATGTTAAACAAAGCTCCACAAATGTTTAGAGGAGGTGTCACATCTCATGTTGTTGAAAAAGAAATTAACTCTGGATAAAAAGAGTGCAGCATTGTAAATGTTATGCTAATGCTTCATTTTCAAGGTATTTTGAGTACTTACACTTTAACACCTACCAAACAATAAAAGCAAAATTAAATGCACATAACAACATTGTGTGGCAAAATTGATTACCATGATTGAGCTTTATAGCACAAGAATGTAATATGGTTGCTCTTAATGAAAGGTGCTTGTGCTCGTGCACTGAACTTGGGTCATGTTTCTGGAACTATGTTTTATTAAAGGTTGGTCCGTAAGTGGACACAAGCAGGAGTGGTAGAACTTAACAGTTGCTGAAAACCGATTCCCATAGAGAATTAATGTCACTTTAACAGTGAAAGGCCTACTTTTTGCTGTTAAGCCAGTTAGGAGCAAGTGGCTTTTGGGTGTAATTTGCATGTCATTACCATAATAGTCAAGTAGTTATGTGAAGTTAATTACTTGACACGTCAAAACTCTTCTCCGACATGACATTGTTTTAGTCAATATGCAGGGTGTTTATGTGAAAACAGGCTACATCAACAGCATGTCACTACAAAGCATATTAAAAAGTACATAAATTAAGGATGTTGCCTTCTATCATCTGTGCCGACAATGTTGAAATGTCACATTGTGAATTTATTTCTCTCTCTGTTGTATATTTTACAGATTCAACCATGGATCTTGTGCTGAATGTGGCTGACTATTACTTCCTCACCCCGTATGTGTACCCTGCATCGTGGCCTGAGGATGGGGCACTGCGCCAGATTATCAGCTTGCTGGTAGTGACAAACCTAGGGGCTGCGGTCCTTTACCTGGGCCTGGGTGCAATCAGCTACTACTTCATCTTCGACCACAATCTTATGAAACACCCACACTTTTTAGAGGTATAATGCCTGCATTCTTGTTTTATGATTGGTGTAGTTAGAGTATGAAAATCAAAATGAAGGCTTGCACACTATGGCACAAATAAACTGAATGTTATATGCCATGCCATATATATATGCCATGTTATATGCAAAAGTGAATAGTGTGATAGGGTGTATTTGTTTCCAAATGTAGGTTACTGTGACACAGTAAACTGTCTTGTCTTTAGCCCTAATCTCTACTCCAAAACACTCTGAGTTGTAGCTTGAGAAGAGTCAGCTCAGTTAACCTGAACAGAATGTTAGCTAGCTAACTAGCCACCAGGCTAATATAGCAAAGCAACTGATGTTAATGTCAACATGCAACTGCTTCTACACATTAGCTACACATCAGATATGTGTAGAACACAGACAGTGCAGACAGTGATAGTTAGCTGACCAGATACTGTGGTTAGCTAGCAAAGAAGCTGACACCTAAAATCAGTCAGATTTATCAGTGGAGAAATGTTGAGTTCCCAATAAAAAACAACACAGAAATTAAGTTGTATGTTTAGACACTTGTTGCCCAAGAGCTGTGGGCCTCCAATATGGCTGCCAGGGGGTGCAGAACATCACCTAAAAGCCTTCTATATATTGTCTATATCTGGATTCCTGATTTGTTTTTGTTTTTCTTGCTTTTCAGAATCAGGTACAGAGAGAGATCAAATATGCAATGACCTCTTTACCCTGGATCAGCATTCCCACAGTGGCCTTGTTTTTTGCTGAGGTCAGGGGATACAGCAAACTCTATGACAATGTCTACGAATCCCCCATGGGTAAGGGAAGCTTGTCCTCACCAGCACTCAGTTGTTCTGTAATCTTGAGGTTTCTGTACATTTGTCAATCGAACTAACTTGGTACGGTTAACCTGCACAAAAACTACTATCTGGGAAGTCCTAGGATACAAAAATATTTGTATGCATGAGTAATGGTGGAGTAAATAACCAGTCAACAATGTGACAGAGTTGACGTGTTGCCATTTAAACTTTGATATGGTTTGGATGTAGCATGTTGAAATTGAAATTGTTGAAAGTGTTGTGAATGTTGTATGCTGAATGTATGTTGCATAATTAGCACATGGTAGATACTGCTGAATTCAGCATGCTGAGTCATTGAGTATAGTTGTCAAACACGGCTTGTGTGTTTGCAGGTTGGCCAGGCGTCTTTCTGAGTATGGTTTCCTTCCTGCTTTTTACCGACATGTGCATCTATTGGATCCATCGGTTCCTACATCATAAGCTTATTTACAAGGTGAGCATAATCGTTGTTCATTATTTCAACTCTTTAGGTTTGGTTTTGCGGCTGAGTAAAAGTGCTACGTGTGCTATTTTAACATCAGTAAATCAATGCTACATCAATTTAGATTAGTATAATATACAGTAAACAAACACGATCATCATTGAGAAGATTGGCAGCATCTACACTGCATTTTACATTGAGTGCCACCAGGTTGGATTTGTCAGCAAGTGTTGGGATGCTTTGCAGCACAAAGGCAGATTGCTTTACAGCACAAAACGGGAAGAGTGCGCTGTTCTTCCAGCACAAACAGAGCTAAAGCTTTCAGAGTTTTGCCGTGGAAATACAGCTTCCAACATGTTTATCCTCTTCAGTAAGAAATTGTTTCCTGACAATGCTGCTCTCTTGTCCCCATCAGCTGTTTCACAAACCACACCACATTTGGAAGATCCCCTCTCCCTTTGCCAGTCACGCCTTCCACCCAGTGGACGGCTTCATGCAGGGACTGCCGTACCATATCTACCCCTTCCTCTTCCCCCTCCACAAGGTGCTCTACCTGGCCCTGTATGTTTTTGTGAACATCTGGACCATCTCCATCCACGACGGTGACTACCGCGTCCCCGGCGCTCTGACGGAAGTGATCAACGGCTCGGCCCACCACACCGACCACCACCTCTTCTTCGATTATAATTACGGCCAGTACTTCACACTGTGGGACCGCCTGGGAGGCTCCTACAGGCACCCCTCGGCTCTAATGGGGAAGGGTCCCCACGATCTGATCCGGAAACTTGCAGCAGAGGGGAAGTTAAGCAACGGCAGGGTTAAGGCTAAAGGGCAAATGACTGGACACGCTAATGGAGGAATCGCAAAGAAGGAGGAGTAGCTGTAGGTTAAATGATACAATGAGCCAGGTGTGATTACTATTTTTAAGATCTCACCCTTCTACATAACCAATCGAAGGAGTATGTAAAGACAATGCACTGCACCCATACTCAGCTGGAAATTAATTTCCTCGACTTGCCAAACATGTTTGAGCCATTGTGAGATTTAACTGCTAAGGGATAAGGTGTAGGGAAGATGGCGGCCCCTGGATCGACACTGTTGGAGGGAAGGCTTGGGATTCCCATATGTTCTCTGACCTAGCAATCATGCTGATAGCCACAGAGAACATTGGCATCTGAGACATCTCTGGTTTGAATTGGCCTGCCGCTGGTGTTATCCTCTCGCTGCTAGCAAACCAATGCTGGTAATTGAAGCAGGGAGTGATGAAGTGACTCTATTTGTAGACTCCACAGAAGAGTTGAGAGAAACAACAGAGCCAAGAGACTGCAGTGGCATCAAGAGGCAATTTCTGGAGCTATTGCACGGACAATGAATGAGAGTTCAACTTTCTGGTTAAGACCTGTTGGCAGTACATTGAGGTCATTCTCGTGTTAAAGCTCAAACAGTGTGATGAGTCTACAAAGCTGGTTTTCCATTCATTGTCAGTGGAGCAGCTCCAGAAAAATGGTTCTTGGTTCTTTGCTTCAGAGTTCTGGGAGAGTTGTTCATGTTCACAAATATTGATTAAGCTGTACAAGGTCATTAGAATGACAAGATCATTATGACAAGGTAATCAAACCTTGTGGTACCAGTGTATTTTCAGTGATAGCTGTGACTTCCCTCCTTCCATTACATTACATTAACTTCAGGCTCTATTTTCACACTTTTGCTTTATACAGTGATTATACAGTGAATGGATCAACATAGTCCTATTCTAGAGGAAGGCTAGTTAATGTATGAGCACATTTTGTGGTTGCATGTTCTCCACAGTGCACTACTCATGTCTTCTCTCTTGAACTATTCAGCTGATTGCTTTATTATCACTATATGAACGTTTTCATAGGTCTTAATTGTTGATACAATACAGAGTAGAACTGTTTTTGTCCATTGTGTGATTTGATACTGACTTGATATCTGTCAATTCAAGGGGATATTTCTAGCTAAACTGAAGACATACCTTTTATAGATAAACAACAATAATAAAAACCTACAATGAACTCCAACGTATTTTGACTGAGAAATTTGTTGTTTTAGCTGTTCTCTGAAATTAACATTGTCTTTAAGCTTCACTATCTCAAGCTTGGTTCAGTATGGTACAAAATTTAAATAACTAGTATTAGCATGGTTCCAGACTCCTGAATCGCGTCCCGCCCATTCTTCAGATTTTGTGTCAGTCACTAGTGATTGGTTCGGGGAAAATCAACCCCCGAAACAGAAAACTGCTAACAAGGAGGCAATCTCAGGCTGAATAATGGAGTGGTAAGGAAATGGCCATTCAGTCTGAATATCAGGCTAAACTAATATAGTTTCTTAGAGAAAAATTATAACCACCCCAGGACTAAACAAGGGATTAAATAACACCTCCAAGGAGGCATATTCAACTTCAAGTAGTTTAGCTCAGTGGAATATGGAAAGAGATTAGTGCCAACAGAGATTGTACTTGAATTGCAAAAATTACTCATATGAGTATGAATTTGTCATGCTCATGTTGAACTGTTGCATTCAAAATAGAAATAGCAGGCAGTTTTGTTTTGATCTGAACGGAGCTGAGGCAGCAAACACCGTCTGCCAATATGGATGAGATGCACGGCTGGAGTACAAATGAAACCAGATGTTTACTGTCATTGTGGACGGAATTTGCATATTGTGAGGGATCAATATGTGAAATGTCAGGTGTAAATTGGGTCTGAGACACACATCGAAGCACAAGGGATTTCCAGCTGACACTCAGGTGTCAACTGGAAGGCAATCACCTCCTCACTGGCTCACAAGACCCCCTGAACACCAGAAAGACACTGCTGTATCCATAACAGATTCATTCAGTAAGTGAGGATAGCAAGGCCTTTGATTCTGAATCTTTTCTGAATCTTTTCTTTTCGGAAAAGGGCGTTCCTCAGACCTGTATGTCTTCATGTAAGGTGCATGGGTGCGTCATCCACCCAAGACAAGCACGTCCACTCCTGAACTCCAGCATCCTAGCCCAGGGAGCATGGAGGAAATTTTAAGTAAATGGCTAAGTGTTCTATCCTTGGCGAAGAGAAAATTGAATACTGCACCAAAAAAGAGGGACAAGCATTATGGAGTCTTCTCTGTTCTGTTCTCCCATTTCCATTAATTGAGATGCTGTAGATTCTCCCTATTTGCATTTTAAATTCTGGTGTTGGTATGGACATGGTGGGAAATCTTCTCCACACACAGGAGGTGAGGAATTAAAGCGTTATGCTCTTTTGTATAAAGCGATCACAGACCGACCAGGGGGTGCGTTTCCTAAATAACAATGGAAGTCCCTGCCAAACCACCAAAGTGATCATTTGAGAAGCTGTCAACCTAGTCATAAGTGTTCCCCAACACTGTTGTGACTATGTTGCAATTCAGCACCATTGTAGTTCGCACCAATATAGTTCCAGCAACGTTGTTAATGACTATTCAGTGATTTGAGTGCTAAAATTTCTTCAAGGACTAAGTTGGACTGGCTAGATAGATAGATAGATAGATAGATAGATAGATAGATAGATAGATAGATAGATAGATAGATAGAAAAATAAAATATACATGCTTACCTTACAAAAAATAACTTTTACGAGCAAACGTCTTAAGGTTTATGAGTGGACTAATATTCAGTTGTGAATACTACCTTGTGACCCAAATGTCATGGGTTTGAATCTCAAATAGTGGTGTAATAACACATTATCCCTTTTGTCTATAATTGTTCCTGTTAATCTCCACTGTGTATTACTTAATAGGCAGAATTAAATAAACACATATTTAACAAATATGTGGATATCACCTTTCGAAAATAAACTGTTTTACATTACTTTTAGTGGAACAGTCATCTGATCTATGGTTAGAACATTTTCCACAATAAGTCTATGCAACGCTAACCAAGATACAAGAAAGGTAATCAATCATGCTAATCCAGTCATGGTAATTGATAACACTGAGCAAAGGTTGAGCAACACTGAGGGAAGAGATAAGGAATGGTAACCAGGTGTGTGATTTCTGCTGAGGAGCATTCCTTTACAAGCCCATTTGTGCCCCAGTTACATGTGTTGCTGAACGGTGTGGAGCCAACCATGGCAAGGAAGCCTCAGTTTTCTAAACAAGAAATTGAAATTCTTTTGGATGAGGTCCAAAGTAATAAAGAGGTTTTATTTTCCGAATTCAAAAATAATATCACAATGCAGAGAAAGAGAGAAAAGAATCTGGGAAGACATCACCTACAAGGTTAATGCTGGGACCTTTGTTGCATGTCATCCTCCTATCTCTTCATCCACCTTCATCTCTCTAATAAAAGCAAAAAATTAAAAGAAGGGAAACAAAGACTGCTCCACTGGGCCCCAAGCTTCAGCCTCACCTTGGGGCTTTTAGTTCCCTTGAGCCTACACCGTCATACCCTGGTCCCCCTGCATCTGCCCCACTTCAGCCAGCGACATCTTCACTCCAGCCTCGTTCGGCACGGCCACAGACCCGGGGGCAAAGGAGGAGATGGGGGGGAAAACACCTGCGGCTGCAGTGAGGAGCCTCCTCGATTTCAGAACTGAGGGGAATCAGGGAGGAACTGGCTGCCTTGAGGGAGCAGCAGGAGCACCGGCACCAGGAGGTGATGGCTCTTAGGGGGGGCAAATTTGCACCTGATGGAGCAGCAGGGAAGCAAGCCTTCATTTTCACCGGTTTTGTCTACTCCAGAGAGTGAGTAGAAGTTACACTTGTTGTCAGTGTGTGAGGAAAGTTGTATAATATACTGAATAACTGCTGCCAACATCACTTTAAATATAATCAAGTTTCTTTGTTTCACAGATCCATAGATGTGGCCCCCGAATGTTTCAAAATTCATTTTACACAAAGATAAATCTGTGCAGTCAAAATTCCTTTTACAGAGTAATTACCTTGATTACCAATTACAGAGGAGAAGCCAATGCAAAATGGTCCAAGTAAATGATCAGTTATCACATTTATACAGAAGCCATCACATCAAACAGCCCTCACACTCAATCTTCTTCAGAGGTGTGCTGGTGTGAGCGCCCAGTGGGGTCACCCTGGAAGAGGACTGGTCAAAAACTTAGATGTGAGGCCTGTTTGATGTGCTGGATTCTGAGTAAATGTGATGGCTAATAATTTACTTTGTGTGTGTGCTTCCAAGTCTCGGCACAATCACCTCCTTACTGAACTAGTCCCTTTGCCATATACATATGAAGTGCTTTACCATTAGGAATGAAAGTACACAAACATTAGCCCTTGTGTAGCTTGGTGTGCCACAGTAGCATTGTGAGACAACTCAAACTTTATTTATGTAGCACGGTTCATACACAGGGAAGCTTAAAGGATAAGTTCAGCGATTTTGGATTTTGTCTCTTAGAGTTTGATAGAAGACTATCCGCTGAGTGGAAAGTGGTGCGGTGCTGCTGCTTTCCAGGCTGTGGATAGAAATACGTTGGTTGGTCACCATATTGTTGTCACAGACTGGCTTTTTTGGAGATATTTTGACAAACCCCATTTGGACTCATTGTTAGCAGCAAGAGGCAACGGGAGTTGGACAACCGCTGACTCTGGAGCCAATATTCTCTGCCGGTCCAAGTACTACAGGTATGTAAGAGACAAATTATATATTGGTCCAAAATCACCAAACTTATCCTTTAATGTGCTTCACATGACCAAAACACATGCAAAAACAGCAAAAGAGCCAATATAACTACAAATGCATGAAAATACATATAACATGGGATCCAGCCCATCTCCCCCCAGCAAGTCCTTCATAAGACAAGGCATGTTCTGCAAGAAGCTGAGAATATGTTTAGGACTATTCTACATGACATTTTACTAGCAAACATAGATTTATGTTGTTTTAAGCATTTATGGCTCATCCTGAGGAATAGAGTCAAAATAGTATGTGTTGCGTATTAGCTATAGGATGGACCAATCATCCCTTTTGATTACAATTGACACTCCCTCACCCATTCACACCCCATGTATGGCCAGATTATACACCCAAAGACGCCCACACCCAACCCCTGATTCCTGTAGCCAGTCTCTCAGTGGATGAGCATCTTTTCATCTGCAGGAAAGGCTACGCTGCCATCAATGTCCAAGTTATCTGCATTCAACAGGGGCTCATCACTGACATCGTGCATACATGACTCCTTTGTCTGGGCCAATTCAGCCATTTGCCAGGTGGCTGAAGATGGAAGATTTGGTGATGGCTTGTTATTGGGGGATAGTGGTTATCCTCTTAGCTTCTAACACCAGTGCAGCAGCCAACTACAATTGAGGGGAGGTTCAATGAGGCCCACACTCAGGTACACTGCATTGTGGAGAGGGCAGCTGTGGGTCTGGAATAGTAAGTCAGGTGGCGGCCTAAAGTTGAACCCCGCTAAATGCTGTGCTGTTGTGGCCAGAACAGCATTGCTCCACAATGTTGCAGTTCAAGCCAATGCTGACCCTCCAGAGGAAGAAGAAGGGGACCTTGATGATGATGATGGCAATGTCAATCAGTTGCATCCTGTGTGACAGAACCTCATGTTTGGCCACTAATATGTGTTTACTGTTGGAGAGTGCTGTCCTTTTAGTTGTTTCAAGGGGACATTCCATCGATACAAACTCTCTTTTTGTATCAATCTTTGATGTAATTGATTCTTCAAGATTGTTGCTATGATCTTTAGTTCAATACATTTTTGGTTGGTGTATAAGTTGCTTCAAATTGAATTCCTAAAATCCCCATCCATTGTAAAGCAGCCTACTAAGTCAATAGCCTAAAACAACTTACTAACTTGAAGACTGTGGCCTATTTCCCCAACAGCATCATGAGGCTTTACTGTAGGTTATTAGATTGTTTTCTTCGTTTCCATAATTTCACTGATATGTAGACTATTCAGTACGCTAATGTACATCATAGCATCATATTCATAACTATTTCACACAATCACTGTCAAAGTAAATGGATAATTTTTTTGTTGTGGTGTTCTTTAGGATTCAAAAAAACCAAAAGAATTCAGCACCCCTTACACAGTTTTAAACCTTTTTTTCATCTCAATTAATGCTGCAAGAAAGAATTTTGCTAGGCTATAATAATCTGTAGAAAATAGGTGAATCAGCATGAATACAGAAACTGAAGCAGGCTCACAAAATGGCTGTAACTAACTATAAATACGACTCCTATAACACAAAACTGTCCACAAACTGTTGTTGTGTTAAGAGATTGGCTGGAAAAAACATTTTTGTCATGCATAGATTTAGTCACTACAGTAATAAATGATCTTTTCCTGGCTGTATTAACTGCCAGCACCGCAATGATGCAGCTAGGAGGACTGCAACTACTAACAATGAACTATATACTTCAACTACCCAACATTGTGATGGTCATTGAGAAAAAGTATTTTCTACTTGTGACCATAGTTAGACAACAACGCTTTTGGGAAACACACCCCAGCTAGGTAAGCCAGAGCATACTATGGGCAGTTTACTGGCATCATGTTACAGGATTCCTTACATTTCAAAAAATTACCTCTTGGTGCCATTTGGGCCTGCCAAATGGCACTGCATAGTGCAGCTTTAATCCTCTACATGAATAGGCTCATGAAGTCACTGGAGGACTGTAAAGATTCAATTTTCGCCCTTGACTCTAAAAGACACCAAATACATGATGATCTAAATAGGCAAGCAAGGAGCATCAGCAGCAGAAACAAAACAGAATCTCCTTCTGTTCAAGACATCTGCATGACGCTCTCCAGTTTCCAGACCATTGGCACCAAGGTTGCAGAGAATCTCGAGAGGCCTGAGAAGAATGATAGCTTCACAGGCAACCACACAGCCAAGTTCTCCAACGAGAGCACCATAACAGGGAGCTAACATGGACTTGGAGACTTGAGAACTAGTTGAGGCCTTTGAAGGTGAGCTTTGAAAGAACATGAAAGAACATGGTTATTTTGTTCGAAAGCCCTTTTGAGGATTTGCTGCTGCACTACAAGCATAGAATGAAAAGTGAGACCAACATCATTTGCTGCACAAAAAATAGCTCACTAAATGGGTCTTTATGGATTGTTTGATTCAACAAAACAAAACAATGGCATTAGATTACCAATCAAATCCAAAATTATTTTGATTGCCTTATATGGGCTACACAGCTTACAAATAAATGCATACATTCTTTGAGCTTGCAAAGATCATTTTATCAAATTCAGGCAGCAGAACATCCAGATACATAATTAGCATGCTGTTGTTTTGCAAATGCTCAATTATATTGAATTTATATACAAGTAGGAATAACCCGTATAACCACATAGCCTTTTCGATCTTCAATTCTCCATAATGCACATAATATGAAAAATATAACAATTACGGCAACCAGACACAGCAACTGTTTGGTACAGCAGGCATCATTTGAAAAGTACAAAAGATAAAGTTCTTGGGGAAGTAGACCTAAAAAAAAAAAAAAAAAAAGCAGTTCTACACATGCTTGTAGGATCAGGCTCTGTCTCCCTGTGCATGGCGGCAGAGAGGCTGTGCAGTGTTGTGTCGGTCATGGAGATCCATCTCAGCAGAAAAAGAAGGGCATCCATAGGAAGGACCGCATGGCTGCCCCTGCTGCCAAACCAGCCAGCATTCCCAGTGCTAACTGCTCTGCCACTCCATCAAATGGGTCCCTCTGAACAACCACGTGATGGGTGCCTTAGATGAAAGGGGGGGAAGACCCGATTAGTGATTAAGTCATGGTCTGATCCATGGCAGGAAAAGGACCTTAATTGTGAAAAAGTGCACTATTACAGAGTGTGATGTACGTTAATTGCCCAATCAGGTTATTTCTTCTAAGATTTGATCAATATGTTGTTTTGAAGGCTGATGCCTATATAGATATTTTTGTAGTGAAGTTGCTGATGGCTGCTATTTTGTACAGATATTCAATATCCTTGAATTTGTCCATTTTCCTGTTTTCATGCAGATTTTTTTTTTTAATCAATAGAGGTTTTTCCCCCAGAATTGTATTCTTGTAAGTGTGGAAAAGCCCCTGAAACAGCATTTAAACCATAATGGGACACTAAAACTCCATTGAAAGCCAGGATGATAAAAATACTAATAGTAAATGAATACTGCAATTACTACTGCTACTACAACTTATTAGTATTAGTACCACTATCACTATTACTACTGCTAATAATAAAAACATACTGATGCATACTTGAGTGGAATCCAATCAAAATATCTCATTAGAATCAATTCAGGTTAAGGGCTTCCCACAGAGAACCAGTCTAGTATTGATCAATTCTACAATAAATATATAATCAATCAAACTGCATCATATCACACTGACTGGCTGACATCAGATTTTTGATAAAAGGTGAATAATGGCCCCAAATATGAATCCAACCCTATTTTGTTCCTTGCAGTGCCATTACCTGGTCCAACTCCAGGTGTGATGTAGACTGTCTGGTAGCTGTTGATTGGGACAGCCTGGTAGGAGTCGTCATATGGGTCATATGCGAACACCTAGGAGGAGTGGAATTGTTATATGCCGATGATAATCAACTGATCATGTTCGAGCGCTTAGGAATTGCTGATGGCTGAATACAGAGAACATGGAGGACACTCACCGGGTTTCTTTTGGTTTCTAGCAGAGTCAGCTTCCACGCTCTGAAAAAGGCATAAGCAAGAATGAAGAATTAAAGGAAAGCAATGAGGGGGATTGAGGTGATGAGAAAGAGGAGCATACTTACATGGCTTCATCCTCACTGTTGGCACACAAGTTGACCGTTGAGCCGTCTCTGAGCTGGATCACTATTAGATTCTCCCTGGGATTACTCTCCGGTGGAGTCACACCTGTAGAGCACGCACAGGTTAAGGTGTTCATGCACACGCACACACGTTTGTCTTGCTATACCTGTGAGGACCTTCCATTGACTACTTTCATTCCTCAAATCCCTAACACTAACCTACACTTTACTCCAATAAGCCAAGGCAGCGTTACTCCGTTTTCTCTTCTATTGAACTAACCTATACTTATTCTAATACTCACCCTATCCCTCAACCCAAGTCCTAACCCTAAACTAACCATAACATTAAAGGAATAAACAAGGTTTTTAGGATGTTGTCCCATTGGTCAACTTAGCCTTTAAGTGATGAGAACATCAGACACCAAAATCATCCATAGCTCTGTCTCAAAGTTTGAAGGAAACGTACAGTGGTTCTTCAGGCGGAGTAGGACATGCCACAACAAGTATGCAGAATTAACCAGCATACTTTGACACAGCCTTGAAAAAGCAGTTTCATTATAGCCTGGCTGTTGGTGGAGTGAAACGTTAACTGCGTCACATGATGTTGCCTAGGAAGGCTGTCTGTCTGAAACTATTTATTTCTCTGCTACCTACAGTAAACCAAGGTATCTTATTTGGAAGTTTCTTAGATAGGTAGCAAGGAAGAAGGAAGCCTTCCGAATGAGTCCAAAGACATGCAGGTCAGGTGAATTGAAGACTCTAAATTGCGAATGTGAACATGAGTGTGTTTGAAGTATATGATATGTATATGATGTACTGTATATGTAATATGTATATGATCATTTATGGTATATATTATATAGTGATGTAGGATGGTATATGACATGTATATGATATGGTGTGTAAAGCCAGCTAAAAATCACTTCTCAGCAAATGAATATGTGGTTGCTCACCAGAAATAGTTCCAAATATAAACTAGGCTACATCAGCTATAGCCTATACTGAGTTAATGACATTTTATTTTGAATCTATAAGCCATATAATGCAAACCAATAATAACCTTTTGGTACTAAAACATCAGTCTTCATACTATCACTCAACATAGTGTATGCTAAAGTGTTAGCATGGAGCACCGGAGCCAATGATCTACGTGGACACATGGATGATTTTGCCATCTGTGTTGTCATCACTTAATGGATAAGTTATCCAATGGGACAGTGTACCAAAGACTTGCTTAATTTCTTTAATCTTAAACCCAAGTCCTAATTCTAAACTAGCCCCTTGTCAAAATGAGGACCAGCCAACAAGACCTCACTCTGAAGGTCTAAAACTCACTGGTTCTCACAAGGATAAAAGTACAAGAACATACATACATACACACACACACAATGTTAAATGGTTACATGGCCCTGTACCTCCACACTCCAGGCCAGAACTGACATCTATACACGTCGTCTTGAGGCCGACACGATGCTCAAAGTCTCGCCTTTTGTCGGTCTTGTAGAAGACAAGACTCCCATCTATCCACACATCACACCAGTTCAGCTTCCAGCGTCTGAAGATTGAAGCTAGTGGGAGAAGAAGGGAAGGATATTAGAGAAAAGGGAAATCACAATGGAACATGACTGTTCAGCCTTAAAGAAATAGTTCACCCAAAAATATGGGTCAACGCTTTCGAGAACAATGGTTTTAGTGAAGACTTGCGCTAAATACTGATGTAAATATAGGATTTTTTGGACTCACAGTGCAAAAGACTTGTGTAGGAGGAGATCAGTGTTGTTGTAATTCCATAATTACTGTGCATTTTCTTTTTCTCAGTTGCACTACACAGTCACATACTTTAGCTTTGTTGGGCAATATGCATAAAAATGACATTCTTGGAAAATTTGGATTACATAGGGCAAGACTATTTTACAAAGATGTGGATATTCTGCACTGAAATTCACTTCAAAATGATTCAAGTAATCTGCTTTTTCACCTAAATAAATGTCCGTTTTGCTACTCTCTATCTCCGATTGATACCATACAATAGTGACTGAACCTATAGCCAGTTCATGAAAGCTTTTACATTTGCTGTTCTAAACACCGATGTGGGGGTTTCCTCTTTCTCATGAAAAATTATGCGTTTTATTTTTACAGAAGCAACAACAGTGGTTTGTGTGAAATGAATATAAGAAGGTAGAAGAAATACATGAAGCCGCAGTCTACATTGAGTGTCTTTATTATTACAGTATGTTGCAAAACACCAAAGCCATGACTGCTAATCACAAAATGTGTCAAGTGAAATCAAGAAAAACAAAGATCTTGTGGATTATCACTTTAACAAAACAATCATTTAATGCTGTTTGCTGGTAGTATATACAGTATATATACCATGGTTCTGTCGTTAGTGATTTGCCATGGAAAAAAAGGATGCAGTTAGGAAAGCTTGGGAATACCCTACGCAAAATCAATATTATTAGTTATTTTATTTCAGATGTCTGACCAGAGAAATCATTCCAGTGTGTTGGTGGGAGGATTTTACTCAACGGTCTGTAAAACCTGCAGTGAAACCTGCATCACTCTGCCTTAAGGGACTGCTAACCTACCTTAAAGAATTTCATCTGTATGGCTTTCAATGCGGTTTTAGTGTCCTATGATGGTCTAAATGCTGTTTCAGAAGCTTTTCCATGCTGACAAGAAGAACAACTCTGGGATAAACACTGAACACTTTTTATTTTTTGGCATGAAAATGGTCAAACTTAAAGAATACTGGCAGCAGTTTCAATCAAAAAGTATCAGTTTTGCCCTTAATAATATAAAGTTAATAGAGTAAGGATCAAAGCAGGATGCTTTCAACTGTATGTGAAGAATCCACTAATGGTTTATTCCCTGTTAATTCATACTGTGAAACAATAATAAGCTAATAGTGTGTTGATTATATGTCCAAAGCCTTGTGTCTCGTTATTTGTTCAAAATTCAGACAATAATAAAATCATATAACATTATTATGAATTCTCCAATATGAACCTTGGTTTGTAGCTTGAATATTGTTTGGGTTGTTGTTTGTTTGTTTGTGGCTTGTACTGTTTTTCCAGCAAATGTATCCCCATTGACTGGCCTTGGTAAGCCACTTAGAGACATGACCAGAGACAGTTAATGGGATTATGGGTAAATGGCACAAAGGCTGGAGTTTCATAACAGTCATACTTTCCACCTTCTAGAAAATTCTTCAATATCCAAGGTTGACATCTGATAATCGGTTTTCATTCTATTCTTTTTAAAGTATAGTCCTGATAACACTTTTGCAGACTGGATCCTCTTTATTTAAATAGAACAATGGACTTCAGGTGAGGATTTAGTTTCCTAAAATGGATGTACAGCATTTTGGAAAGCCCTTTATTTCCATTGGTATTTTGGATATTGTGCACAACTAGTAGACTGCTTTACTCATGTCAAATATCTCCGTCCCCCTCAATAATACTGCAGACAGTAGAGCAGTAGGGCGGCCTTGTGGTTAGAGAGATGTTTGATCCCTGCAACAGCCACTATGTCCATGTACAGTCTTTAGAGTGTCTTTGAGGAAGGCACTGAACCCCTACCTGCTCACTCATTATACTGTATTATAATTTCCAAACTGTAAATGTAGTGTTCAGGCTTTTCTTTATCACTTCAGATATCAGAGCTTCAATATGTGTTGTTTATGGTAACATGGCTTGCTATAATATCATTCTCATCTGAAAATTGTAAAATAAATAAATAAATAAATAAATAAATGATACTCACTCTGTCTCCACAGCCAGCCTGACTTCAGCAGTGCCATGTTTTTGAGGTGTGGTCCGTGTTGTAGTAATAATCCAGCACAGAAGAAAAGAGAGAAATTTTAGTTTTTGGGGTTTAAAAACCCAAATGAACCAGCCGACTCCTTTGGAAACTTGACTCCTCTTCTGCCTCTGTTTGTACTGACTCAGTGCCCACAGACAGTGAACTAATGGTCGTTTAATCTGGATCTGGCCACAGCCTGAGACTGACTCACCAGATAATAGGGATTAGATACCTGACGGTCCACACCTTCCTCTCCCAACTCTTCTTCCTCTCTCCTTCCTTCTAGAATGATTTCCCTTCCCGGCTCTCACACCCTCTGCTGTCATTAGTTCACTTTGTGGAATACTCTTATTGTATGTCCATTAATATCAGCTATGGCGTTATAGGAGCACAGTCTTTTTCATGTGCTTTCACAAGTTAATCCCTGGCGTTGAAATAACAACATGGGGATTAACCTAAATGTAAGAGCCTCCCCAGGTCAGTTATGTGAATCTTCCCAGTATATATATATATATATATATATATATATATGTATATATATATATATATATCTCCAGGGCTGCTTGTAATATTGTTATGAGATCATTGCTTTTAAAGCTTACTCGAAATCTCTGTTTTTTTCTGTGTTCTAGTCAGCCTTGCTGGCTTCCATAAGCAGTTTTGTTTATTTCTGCAAATAAAGCAAAAGGCTAAATACATCAGTGATGAATGAATCAATCAATCAATTACTAAATAAATAAATAAATGCAATAACAAATAAAGGAATAAATACATACATAAATAAATACATGAATGAATTAATAAATGGTAAAATGAATCTCGGAATATTTATGGATTTATGTGTGAATTGATAAACAATTTCAAAAATAATGAATCCATCCATCCATTCATTCATTCATTCATTCATTCATTCATTTCTTGCCGCACATTTGACTTCCATTTCCTCAAGCATATGCTAATGAGCAAGAGAGCAAGGGACAGTTTTGTTTATTTCTGCAATTTGCAATGGCTGTCTACCTGATGAGGATGCATTTAATTTCTCAGTTGTCAACCAATATAATTACATTTTCTTGCTCTTGTGCTTAGTCTTAAGAACTACTCATCTTCTAGTCCTGTTTCTATTAATGTTAATATGACTTGAGCCTTGTGTATTTCACCTGAGGACACCCAGAGTTCCTTCATTGTTCAGCCACTATGTGACGCTCTTCTGAGCCTGGACTGAGTAGTGTCAGTACCAGCCACAGGAGGGCAGCAGTCACATTTAAAGTGCCTTAACAATGAGGCCACAGAATGTTGGCTCATCTAACATAGCATGACATAGCATACAAAGCAAATGTTGGCCCATCAGCAGCAATGTTTCAGATGGTTGTCTGTAGAGTAGTAGTAGCAGCAGTAAAGTAGTAATAGTAGCAGTAATAGTAGTAATAGTAGTAATAGTAGTAATAGTAGTACCAGTAGCAGTAGTAGGCTACTACTAGTAGTAGTAGTAGTAGTAGTAGTAGTAGCAGAAGGTTAGTAATAGTATTATTATTAGTAGTAGTAGTAGAAGCAGTACTAGTAGCAGTAATACTACTACTACTACTACTGTAGTAGTAGTAGCAGTAGTAGTAACAGTAGTAGTAGTAGCAGTAGGTTAGTAATAGTAGTAGGCTAGTAGTAGTAGTAGTAATAGTAGCAGCAGTAGTACTAGTAGTAGCCTAGTAGTAGTAGTAGGTTAGTAATAGTAGTAGTAGTAGTACTAATAGTAGTAGTAGTAGTAGTACTAGTAGTAGTAGTAACAGTAGGTTAGTAATAGTAGTAGGCTAGTAGTAGTAGTAATAGTAGTAGCAGTAGCAGTAGTACTAGTAGTAGCCTAGTAATAGTAGGTTAGTAATAGTAGTAGTAGTAGTAGTAGTTATAGTAGTAGTAGTAGTGGTAGTGGTAGCAGGCCTAGTTGTATTCATAGTCATAGTAGTACTACTACAGTTGATTAAAGTTAATGTCTACAAGTATGTTCTACAAATACTCATGGGGGTGTTGTGGAACTGTTAGTAATCGAGTTCAGTCCTTCCTTCGAAAAGTTTTGTTCTTGTCTAGTCTTGGACCAGCAGTAGTTTGTCTTGATGTGGATCTTGAATTTCTCCAGTTTCTCTTTATCTGTCAGGGAAAATAGACAGGGATCCCTATCCTTCCAATGACTGCCTGCACATGTAAAAAACATAAACAGGTAGGAGTTGGTTGAAGATTTTCCCTTACGGACAAAGCCGACTATGGCACTAAAAAGGCTATCAGATTCAGAATGGTGCCAAGTTGGCTTATGCATAAAGTTGTATCATTGTTTATTGGCTGTTATACTAGACAAATGTTTTCTATGACTTTTACAGAATTTTGCTCGGTCAAGGAAACGACATCATTCTGCTAAAATATAACATTTTTAAACAGGAATGATGAATTGACGTTGTATGATGATCTCTGAGATAAACATTAGCCTATATTTCTAACACAGTTGCTGTATTGTACTGTACTTTGAGTATATAGGCTAAATAGTATAGGCCTAATGTATATTCCCGAAATTACAATTTTCTTCTTGGGCTGATGTAAATCTTTATGAGGTAAATACACAGTATAGTATACATCATAATAATTTGTATCACGCAAACTGTTGAGGCACTTGCAGATGCAGCTGAATTAGTCAAACATATGTAGAATGTGCAATTGACGTGTACAAATGTTAATTCTGATGTTATGCACATGGTCATCTTGAATGTACAGTGCATCCAACAACCTCACTTATATACAGTAGATCAATATTTTACATTCTTATACATATGTATGTATGTGTCTGTATGTGTATATACTGTATGTATAGAAAAAAATATAGTATACAAATATATAGAAAAAAATGCTCTTGAAAAATCATGTATAAGAGAGAGGGTGGGGCAGTGATGGAGAATAAGTTTTGAAATTGTTGCTTTATTATCAATTTATTTATTTATTTTTATTTGTGCTGTTTTAAAATTATTTTCTTTTTCGTTTTCTTTATTATTTTGTGTCTATGTTGTATTCTATATTATGTAATTTCATGCTTGATTTTCTAACTCACAAAAAAAGTAAGGTTGAGGTACATTTTTACATCAATATATATGTATATATAATATACATATATTTGATATAAATAGTATCAAACTGAGATGTTAAACAGTGTCTTTGGAAAAAATAAGAACGATTTTTTTTTTTTTTTTAAACATAATTGTTTATTTAATAATTGATAGTTGATTGTTGTTCATGGTGGTTGTTTGCCTTGTGATGATCGCTGACTGGAGTTCACCCACCATTTTATTTAACTCTGTATCACAGCTGGAGCACGATGGGACCCCAACAAGCACCTATTGACTTCCAAAGGGACTTTCTCATAAGGGCTATATTTAGAAATAGTTCAATGACAAATTAATAGTTAAAAAAAAAAAAACTTCGGAAGTACCCTTTTGCAGATGTGTGGCAGTATTCCCCACGAATTCTGTGCATACCACTGGAAAAAATAAAAGTCCTCCCCTCCAGCCCTTCACTGTATATTCCCATCCCCCCACTGTGTATGAATCTGGATGTCACTAACTACGCTGCTTTGGACAAACCAGTGAAGCAAACCACCAGCGTCAAGCCAGCCAGAATAACAAAATAGGATTTCCGGCCACAACTTTCAAACTAAAACCATTATTGACAAAGTTTTTTGAGTATTACAAAGTTCCAAAATGAAAATAAACAATAAATGTGAGGGACAATCTTTAGTAATTGGAAATAGTAAGTGTTGTTTTTATTGAACTTTTCACCGCGTATTTACACAGCAATATAGGCCTATATAAATTTCCCGCTTTTACTTTGAAGGCAAAACTGTTTGTTTCTGGTCTTAGTCTGACTAACCCTAGCTAACTTGGCGCAGCTAAACAAACATTGGAGAAAACAGCAGCGTCAAGCTAGCTAGATTTAGCTAGAATAAGACCGGAAGTGTAGTGATTTTGACTTAAAAATTGCGCATAAGAGTGGCCACAACATCTAAAGTAAGTATTGGGGATTGGGGAAATATCACATAAAAATAATCAGAAGAATCATTAAAATGTATATGAATGAAACTATAGCTGACAAATGGACGATAGTAACATTATGGTGTACTACGGTGCATGGCGTTTCAAAAGGGTCTTGTTTTTAAATGTATGAGCGGATGTTGTCTGTGTGTATTGTGGCGGGCTTGACACTAGTGGAGGGACCCGCCAGCATTGAACGAAAGGAAATACTGTCTATTACACTCAACTTGGAATATATAAGACACGGTGCAACGCGACAACAACATCCCTTTACACATTGGGGTGAGTGTGATTTCCACGTTATGTTTCTTGTGTTGGAAACAGATGTTGTCTTACAGGATGGTGCAAATGTATTTCAGTGCAAATATAAAAAAAAAAAGATGGGACATGCAGAGTGGAAATGAGTCCAGTCTAGTCTACTATAGATGCGCAGCAAGCCAGGTGACAAGGTTGATATTATATTTTTGTAAAACGTGACCAAATGCAGGTACAAGATAATGCAGCGGATCCTTTTACTTTACAAACGACGGACACGGCAGATTCGGACGGGCTAAAATCACTGACGACCTCACAACAATTTGTTCGCATTACTGGACGTCCCTAGCCCCGATACGTGCAATGCTCTCGTATGAAGATACGTCATGCCACACTGCATTAAAAATCTGGCTTTTTAATGTGGCCTTGCTTGTCGGCATGAGTACATACCCCATATGATATCACTTAAGACGTTTTCTGAATAGCTGGCAACCGCTCTTCAATTCGGCATACATATAATCCACCGATAAGCATTTTATTTCAATAAAACATCAGCTTGGTTTGTCTGTTATTCCCACAATCTTCTACCAAAATACACCACTGAGGGCGGTACCGAGCAGTGCGCACCAATTCAAAAAGTTGAAATTTTATTGAAATAAAGTGCTTCTTGGTGGATTATATGTCTGCCGAAATGAATAGTGGAAGCCACTAATTCAGAAAAAGATCTTGAGTTATATTTTGTCGGGTTTATACCTGCCGTTAATCAAGGTCACATTAAATTGCCAGATTTTTGAATGGTGTTTGGCGTGCCTTCCTCTCCATAAAATAGAGAACAGTAAGTTACCCTACGTATCAGGGCTAGGGACGTCCCAGGTACAACCAGTCCGGACAGGGGCTTAAGTGTGTGACAGTTGAGGTTGGAGTGCTCATTAATATACATGTAAAGGCGACTGAATCCCTTGGATGCATCAGTAAAAACAGGACAGGTTCTGGATGAGCGGCTATACTGAACATTTTTCCACAACAGCAGCAGCAGAGACGTGCGGCTCAAAATGGTGTCGGTAGTTTTCACAGTGTGTGACCATTTTAAAGGCAAGTGAAATGCCGAGTGAATTACTGTATTTCCACCACTACACCCGCAATCAGAAAGAATAAGTGAGGAACTAATAGGAATCCTATAATGCATTTTAGATACAAAATGTCACAGCAAAACTGCAAGTCCCTACAGGAATATTATACGAATATAGTGATACCATGTGAGATAAATTAAACAAACAAACAAAAAAAAACAAAAAACAGTGTGATTAGGTCACCATAAAATCACATTTGGGCAACACAGACACTCTTTAATTCCCTAAAGGAATATTAGTGATATCATAGGAGATGAAAAATATAATCAAGGCCACTATAAAATCACTGTTGAGTACCACAAGTCCCAATAGGATTATAGTGATTTATTTGTTTGTTTGTTGTTAAGGACAGCAGATAAAAATGAATTTTAAGTTCAAGTTCCATTCAATCTATCAAACTGCGCTATCAATGAGAGTTGGCATCTGTGAGTTAGTTTTGGATGCATACACCTGCTGGTTTTATTAGTTTTGTTTGGTGCTTTTGGAAATCTCAAACAGCCTCAGATTGGTACTATGACAGGCCTTATATAGAAGCAGAGAGCAGCATCCCTAGAGCTAGTAGGGATTCAGTGCCTTGCTCCAAGGCACTTCAGCAGGGTGGATGCTTGCAGACATGGTCCACTTGAACCCAGTCCTCTGATTAAAGGACAGTCTCCCGACTCATTACGCCACCCTGCTGTCAATAATGGCAAGTAAAAAACTAGGAAAGACTAGTTTCATGTATAAAAAGTGTGTGCTTGCTTCATTTTGAAAGGTTAAAAGCTTAGTTTGACAAGAAAATGGGTGGATCTTTTCAGTGGGCATGGACACAACACTAACTTAAGGAATACACCAGGTTTTTGATAGATTGTCCCGCTGGCCAAGTTTGCTGTGAAGCGATGAAAACAGACACTAAAATCATCCATGTGTCCCCGGTAGATCGTTGGCTCCGGTGCTCCATGCTAACACGTAAGCATACTAAACTTAGTGTATTCCTTTAAGAGCTCGGCCTATATTTGACATCTCTCTAGAGGGCCTTATTGAGACAAAAGCCTAAGAATCTGGTGTTCTGTTCTAGCTGATGGCAGATCCGTTTGCAGCATTACGCCACTGAAGGAAACATAGGACAAAGAGCTTGCTAACTTATCATTCTAAAATTTGAATGGACCACTTGGCATTGGGAAAAGTAGTATTGTATGTAACCCCTGCGTTTGTAGAGCGTTTCTGTGCCCTTATACATGTGCTTTAAAAACATGTAATGCATAACTTTTGATGCGCTATTTTTCCCTTCACTAGTATCAATCTAGTACCAATTTTTTAATCAGTGGCCAAAACAATTGTACATCTTTAAAACAGTATAAATTCTACTTATTTGTCTTGAGTAGTGCGATTAACAAGCCTGACAAGCTGGACATATGAATCAAGCTTGTGGAGGAAAGATCCAGTCGGAGGAAAGTGATTGAATCCTACTTGGAACAGTGCTTGCCTTAGACTCACAGCAACTACCGAACAATGGACTTCAAACGCATGACACAAATTTCTGTTGACAACACATGCACACCTTGTGCTTCCCAAGTTAATGTCAAACATTATACATTTTTAAAGCCTCACTCACAATTTCAGTATGGTTCCCCCCTGAGCTGTTCATACAGGGACATACAGGGATTGGCTCTGTTTTTCACTAGTGCTAGAATGAAACAGTTAAAGCTGCGCTAGGCAAGACTTTTATGTAAAAATCCAGCCATCTTATCAGCTAAACCACAAAGTGAGGCTGCAGCAGAGAAGAGCGTCCCATCCCCCTTGATTGATGCTCCCTAGATTTGCCCTATTTGCCCAAATTAAATTCTGGTGTCGGTATGGACACTGGGGGGAAATCTTCTCCACACAGGAAGTGACGAATCTGAACTTCAGAGCTAGATCCAAAATGTACTTCTAAACAGCAGTGAGCGAGCGCTCTGTCCAGAGAAAGGTGAACTCACCAACAATGTCTGAACCTCTTCACCACCCCCACCTCCACCACACACTAAGAAGAAGGCATTTAGGTTGACAGACATCACGTTACAGGATTTCTGGGTAATGAAGTCCTCAAAATTCAAGCAGTTACCTTAACATCTAATTACACTTCAACAACATTCCATTTCACTTCAATATCATCTCATTATGTTTAACTTCAATGACATTTCATTTCAATTCAGTAAACTCAAGTAACTAAGTAACTCCTAGCCTCAGTCAGCCTTGGTTAGCCTAAAGGCCCTGACACACCAAACCGACGTCAAAGAACCAGCGGCGACGAAGGCCGACTGTTGCGTCGCCTCACGTCGCCTGTGTCTGGTCCAAAAAGTTGCACTTGAACACACCGCAAAGACTACAGCCGACGGCCAACTAGCACGTACGTTCTGCGCCTGCGTGAGGGGAAATAACCATATGTCTGATAAGAAGTTGCAAATGGCACTGGCGTTGTCAGCCCTTGGTCTTTTGGTTGTGGAAGAAGAAAGGAAGAGGCGGAGGCGAAAAATAAGGAGAAACCGCACTAAATGGGTGAAATCATGAATAACGTTACTCCAGCGACAGGCTCAAGGGGCTTTCCCGAACCTGTGTCGAGAGCTGGAGATAAATGAAACCTCCGCTCGGCTCTTTCCTGTTCAGTTCCACATGTTGAAGGAATTTATCAGTCCAATCATCCAGAGGCAAAACACGAACTACCAATCAGAGTGATCTCTCTCACCGACGGGCTCCGACGCCGATTCAACATGCTCAATCGGCCGAAAAGCCGCCGACAGGGTCCGACTAGTGCCGACGGTGCGGGACACACCGCAAAAACTAGGGACACCGACGCTTACCGACGGCCCGATGTTGGCCGACGGCCGACTGTCGGCCTGGTGTGTCAGGGCCTTAAAAGAAAAGACAGTCCTTGCTAAATGACATCCACACGTAACAGTACAGCTAAGTACAGTTAAGCTAAGCTAACATTTCACTTTAAGGATTTTTAAGGATTTCTCTTCCTGCTTCACGTTGACAGGTCTCAAAGGAGGCTTGTGATCATTTCAAATTTCTCTCCCGCTAGCTACTGTCCTACTTCATTAAAAACAGGCTGTCCGAATTAGCTAGGTCTGATAAAGTGGCAAAATTCGTAAACAACATTATCTTGTAATATTTTAAAAATATTTTTCGAAATATTATGCACTTTTATGACAAGTTTTGGCACAGTGCAATAATTCATTACAGTTTTATGGCCTTTAGGCTTGGGCCCAGTGACGGACTGGGATCAAAAAATGGCCCTGGCATTTGCGACACAACGGCCCTATTTCCAAACTCAACACCAACCCCAATTGTTAACATAAAAAGCTTGAGATAAAACCATACAGACTGACAAGAATGCAGAAATTCGGAACACAGAACACACATGCAACCGACACACACTACAATCGCTGATGAATGCCGACAACAATGCACACAATACTGTGAGCGGCAGAGCGCTACGACATGATACACGCAACTAGTAAATTAAGGCACATTCGGCACAAATACATAGGCCAGACTCAGACCTCAGTAAATAATAATACAATAGCTCCACCAAAACATGAAAAGAGCACTGCACAGCCACAGTATATAATAATAATAGCCTTCATTACCTTCATGTAGTTCCCAGGTTTCCTCCCATCTTTTTTTTTTTTTTTTTTTTTTTTTTTTTTAAATACCTCCCATCATCCCTTGTCATTTCCACTAGCTAACGTTGCGTTGCGTAGCAACGAGTTGATCGCGAGAAAATGCGTGTGTATTTACTAAAAAATACAAATATATGAGGGCCAATATAAAATGTTTTGGGCCGCTGAAATAAGTTATTTTCAATGAAAATCATCAAAGACAAAATTATTTTGTTTTTCTTTTTTTCTTTTTTTCTTTTTTTTTTTAAATCAATGTAATAATCCATTCTGAGTGGCCCAAGCGGCCCATAGTCTGGCGGCCCTTCTGGCATTTGCCCACCTTGCCAGATGGCCAGTCCGTCACTGCTTGGGCCGATATTCGAAGATATTGAATATTGCGATATCACCATTGTTATCCTCCAGTGCTTGAATAGTAAGATAAAATTTCTAGCCTGTTAATAGCCTAGAAATTTCATGTAATTTAGAAGAAATAAAAGAAAATACCAAAATGAAAAAAAAAAAAAACTTGCGATATTTTTGGTGGGACAGCATTGCGATATAAAATTTTGGATATCGCCCAAGCCTCATAGCCTTAACATAAAAACAAAAAAAAAAGTTATGTCACAGATATTTTGTGCTTTGGGAGTCCGCTTCCTTTCTGAAGTTTGCTCCCCCCCACCCCCCACCCCCCTCTTAACAAAAATGCCATGTGATTTTGATCATAGTTTTACTGCTATTGGTCAATCACAGTAATGTTGATTTTTATTTACCAGTCAAACAAATATATCCAAAAAGCTTGAGGTGTCCCATTTTGTACGATGCCCCACTTTTGCTGAATTCACCCTACTTTATGGTCCATAAATCATTAAGTAGATGACAAACTGCAACTAATGAAAAACAACAAATGTTTTAAATTAAAAATGCTCGACAAAAGCCTCAAAAGAAGGGGAATTCAGTTGTTCACCACTAACACTAACGTCAGCACAAAGTCGTTGATCAGGAACGTCATCTGAGGCCTTTCAGAAGAGATGAGCAAGGCCAGTATTCACTGTGATTAAATGTTCAATTGGTGTTCAGGCAAGTCATTTTTACTATTGCATCTCCAAAAAATCCTTGGAGGAACTTCAGCTGGGCATTCCAGAGGTTTAGCCTTCTTCTGCAGTCCTACCACCAATTTAAAAGCAGAGACAGAGAGAAAGAGAGATGAACCGACATGCCTAGAGCTACGACCAACAGAGCAAATCCCTTGTCTCTCTGTCTTTAAAGATACAAGTGGGAGGTGGAGATTTTCTCTCCCTTTCTCTTCTCCCCCTTCTGCGGTTTTATTTATATCATGCTCTATTATTCCATTTGTATGACTCTCTTTGTTTTCTTCCCTGCTGGGTTACATTGAGCTCACTAAGCCATGGCAGGCCCTTTAAATCACATAGCCACAACTAATCTAGGCCCGTCTTCTATTTCAAGTCCCCCTTTGTAGGAGCGTATTCACGGCCATCTTACCTCACTTATCGCTACGATTATAGACCCAGTTGTTTTATTTTCAATTGTCAAGCAATTTTCATAACCGTAAGATACCTCAAGGAGTTGATGCATGCCTTAAGATTATGTTTAGCTGACGTTTTTGCTTGACATTGCTTAGGTAGCCTGAGGTGCTACAGTGGCTCACTTCCAAGGCAACGTGCACACAAAGCTCTCTCAGTTCCCCTTTATCGCAGATTAGCATACACGCGATTTAAATAAACACCGACTGCTCCCTGCAAATCACAGCTGTGATTAATACTGGAACCAGTCGCTCCTGCTGGGCATTTGGCAACCAGTCGGCAAAATGATGCACACCTCGATCCTCCAACTTGCAACACTCCAGCCTGCCATGAATCAAGCTTTAAATCG
Organism: Centroberyx gerrardi; assembly: GCF_048128805.1. Taxonomy (NCBI): domain Eukaryota; kingdom Metazoa; phylum Chordata; class Actinopteri; order Beryciformes; family Berycidae; genus Centroberyx; species Centroberyx gerrardi. The sequence continues at coordinate 29,503,492 of NC_136007.1, read as the reverse complement.
GGATAGTCCTGTTGCTTGAGAAACATTAGGTCCTTGGTTCAGTTTGTAACTTATTGGCGGCAAAGTGGCCCGGTGGTTAGCGTGACCGTCCCATAAAAGGCAGGTCACAGAATTAATCCTTACAACAGTCATATTTCCTGATGAAGTGTTCTTGAGCAAGACGCAGAACCCCAATATCTGCTCACTCATTGCTCTGGATAAGGGTGTCGGCTAAATGCCTGAATTGTAAATGTTCCGAGTCTTGAAATAGTTCTTACAAACCCCTTGACAGCGCAGAGGTAGTAGGGCCTATATGTTGGTTTAGATTTGGCACGTTGGCTAGTGCATGCTGGGAGCTGGCCAACTGTTGCCATGTTAAGGCTGTGAATGGAACTTTGTTATTGTACACCATAAGGTTAGACGGATATATCGTCCGCATGATGCAGTTTAATTGATTACATATTTATTGTAGAATTGATCAATACTACACTTTTGCTTCAGAGGCTTTTCATTCCTTCCCAGAATAAAACACTGGGGGGAAACACTAATTTTTTGGAATTATTTTGGCCTGAATATGTTCATATTTGAAGTACTAGCCTTCAAAAACCCATTTTAGTCGAACGCTAGTGTACCACTACCACATTCTCAGATTAAAACTTAAAAACCAAGCTCTGCTGCCACTCTAAGTAGTCTAGATCCTGTATGCATGAATCCTGATATGGATATGCACATAGTGTACTGCAGTATATGACCTGTGGCCGGAGGTTGAGAGTGAACTACGGCTATCCAGTGATCAAAGGACATGAAGTGGAAGGGTTTGGTCAGAGGAAAGTGCCTGACTGGCTTTCAGTAGAGTCTTCATGATGGCAAGCCATGTATGAGGGAATGTGAACTCTCTTTCACCCCAGTTGTCCCCTGGGCCAACCTCCCTGATTCCGCCTTAGGCAGAGGATACAGAGAGATAACCACACACACACACACACACACACACACACACACACACACACACTGCGTTGTGTATATGCCCTGACTGAGGAGAGAAGTGTGGCTGACTGGGGGATGATTTTCAATATTGAGGAGAAGAGTTTCAAGCGTCTTCAGTTCTCCAAACCGAGAGTGAAGAAAGCAGGATTTATTTGCTGCTATGACCCAACTCTACAAAGATAGAGCTTCGGTTCCTTTGCTCCGCTCCCTTATTTCCTTCAGAGTCTTCCTTCAAGTCTTGTTCAGCTTAGCTCAGAGAGATGGAAAGAGAGAGAGACAAACCAAAACCCACAAAACAGTAATAAATCCAATAAAAGCACATTGTAAGACAAATCTGATTTGGGCATCATGCCAGTCGGATACAGTAGAAGGCTCTTATAATCATGATCAAACATCCTTTTTAATTATTAGTTTGGCTCATTACCTGTGAATGGTTGTGTATTAGTGTGTGTGTGTGTGTGTGTGTGTGTGTGTGTGTGTGTGAGAGAGAGAGTAAAAGTGTGAGTTAGAGTATTCCTTTAATTGCCAAATTAATGTACATTCATTGTATTACACAATTAGTGATTGTGATTTAAACCAGTGACACGCTTTTATTTTTTTGGCTGTCCCAACTGCATCTACAGTAAATTCTATTCTTAAAGGGTCTAGAGTGAGTATTCAGTAATTTAATTAACAGTTCTAATTTCTATTCTTTTTTTTTTTTTACATTTCTGAATGTTTTTTTTTTTTAGTAGGTAGTATTGGTACCAAAGATCAGCCAGTAGCAGATGGCAATTTCAGTAGCATGCTTTTTACCATTAGATGTCAGGCTTTACACAGATTTGGGTTTGGTGTTTATAGATTTGACATCATCAACTGTCATCACAAGACGGACAATATGGCAAACATTAATAGAACATTTTAAGAACTTCGATAGGGATGATGGGATCTACCATTGATAAACATGGAGGTCAAGAGATTAGCTCAAACATATCAAGGCTAAGATACTAGGCATGGGAGATACAAGATTTGTCAAATCAGTGTTTTACCGTCAATTGCCTAGCCACAAAGATGCCATCTCAGATACTTTTTAAATGTATATTTTGTATCTGTGTGATTTGGATAGGTAAGGAATCCACTCTGTAAATAACAGTGCATAATAAGGAGATTGTTTCTTCTTTCTAATTCCAAGATTACTATAGCAACAAATAATGAAAAAGCAAGTACTGATTCAACATAAGCCCTATAAAACAGGGTTAACAGGGTTTTATCAACCTGGCACTTGCCAAGTTTCCTTAGCCAAGAGAGACACAGAAGTACGTAGTAAGATTCTACCTGAGACTATTGAGAGTATACTGAGAGTATTATGGGCTGTTGTTGGAGTGCTTCAGTTTGACCCAATTTGATAGACACTTTTGTATGGGGGATCTGTTATTCTCTTGTCCTCTGTAATAAGTGGAATGAGTGGAATGCCTGTGTATTCCTTGGAAATTTGTACTGCTGAACGCCCCCCAAGACATGTTGCAAAGATGGCAGAAGGCCTAACTTGTGTGTTGCTCATAGGTCAGACCAACAGCTCAGCTCCAAGTGCTAATGGGTTTGAACATGACCATGACTGACTTTCCCTTGGCTCTGCTCTGGAGGGAAAGAAAATGAGGAGGAGATGAGATCAACTTAAGTCATGCTGCCTGGTGGAGTCTTCAACGTAAACTTTCGTTTGGCTCAACGAATACAACAAAAAGAAAGCGAGAATGAATGCATCTTGTGTCCGTAGTATGTTTAGATATGATAGCTGGTGCTACATTTGCACCTGACATTACAATGCGTCTCCGTTGTACATATTGAAATCTGATTTTCCTCACCAAAATGCAGATTTCCATGTACGTTACTTCATATAGTAATATTAACATTGTTTATAATTGACAGTAAACACCTCATCTCGCTTGTTCCCCACCCAGAAGTATCCATTTTGGACAAGTATGTTGCTATCCAAGCTGCTTGCCACCTGTTTGATTTGCGTGCAATTCTTGGTTGGATACATGCATGAACGTTTATTGTGGTTAAAGTTGGCAAATTTGCCTCTTACCTTCCCAGGAGATGGTTCGGGTGATCAGATCTTCAATCTGACTTGGGTGCATTCATACCTAGATTTTAAGCATTTTTGCTCTATCCAGTTATCACCCAGGATCATTTGTAACGCAGGTGGAAGGTCATTCATCCTAACCTCCATGTGGAATAAGTGGGGCCTTCATGACAGGACTTCGTAGTGAGTGATCCTATACAACGCATTTCTGTTGATGGTGAGAATTGGCGAGGCTTTTATTAAAAATCCTGGTGGCTTGATCGGCTAACGGCCCTGCTCCACTACAGCCATCGGGCGTCAGGCATTGCCATTGATTGATTCCTTTAAAAGCACTGAAAGATGCTCCACTGCTCGCGTTGCGTTCGCGTTGTCGCATTGTGTCCAAAGCTAAAAAATCACAGAGGTTCAATTCTCAATGGCTGATGCGCGCGTTCTCCCTCATTGAAATAAAGAGAAAGCTGATATTGGTTGTTTTCTGGTATCCATTCACAACGCCACGCGCCCTGTGGAGCAGGGAGAACGTTGGATTGACGCAACGCTGACGTCAACACGACGCAACGCTGGCGGTGGAGCTCAAACAAAGGTGTTCACTGTTCTCTCAGTGTCTTTGGTTCAAATGACCTTTGTCCCACGTCATCCCCTCTATCACTCTCCAATCTTTCCTGTCATTCTCCACTGTGTGCTCTCCAATAAAGCAGAAATATCTTTGGAGAAGAATTGCCACACTCCAGTCATCTCCACACTCCGCATTTATCAAAAGGTTAGCCCAAGGGCTGAGATGCTGGATGAGGCTTTGCCAGAAAAAGAGTGGGGAAAAAGACTGAAAAGATAGAACTCTGTTAAAAGACAAGTTGTCTGTGGGGAATCTCAAGGCATTATATAGTTACCAAAGGTTTGTGGGTTTTGTGTGTGTGTTGTGGAGGTATGTATTGACAGGGTCATGTTTGTCACTTAGAGCAGGATTTGATTTTTGTGTGAGGTTACAGCTGAAGATTAGGTTACAGTAGTGTAGGTCATTGCTGTTCCATTGAAGGTCATGACGAGGATGCTTGTGGTTCCGTTTCATAGGGTGTGTTCACACCAAGCATGTTTAGAGAGGTTTATTTGAACTCTGGAGCATTTACTCTTTACACTTCAGTTTGTTTGGGTTAGGGTTAGTCAAATGCCATTCAAACAAATAACCGCTTCCAGACGCCTGAAAATGTGGGACTCAGTCCTCTTCCAAGAGAACTACAATGCTGTTCGTTGGGAGTGAGAATGTAATCTGTGCAACTACAGGAAACGACTCCAAAATGCAAGGTTTTATGGGTATAAGGAAACGGATGTTGACATCTGATAGCTAGCAGTTCCTCATGCTTGGAAAACCTAGCATAATGAAATGAAGTCTCGCCTTATGCTCATATTCAGCTATTTCTTCTTGTGTTCATAACAGACCACATCTCTAACCTGGTGGGATGACAGGTTACCAAAACTACTACTGAACCTCAATGAACTAAACACAAAAATGCGCATGATTTGGACCAGAGACTTTGAAATGTAGGCGTGATTGCAACCATAAACTACCCATAGTGTGTCAGCTTGAATGCATTGCTTCCGCCTCCACCAACAGTTCTTCATTTGCACCGGTGTCACGCCCTGTGCCGTGTGTTTATGCCTGTGTTATGACCTTCCTTTGCTTTGGTCCAACTGTCATGACTTCTCTCACTCTCTCCTTGTCTCTTTCTCTGTTTATGCTACAATCACATTTGCCTGCTTTTTTGCTATCTGCTGCTGTTGCACTTAAAATTTCCTTTGCTCTTTAATTTCACAGACTTACGTTGCCATTTCCTCACTAGCATTGCCATGACTATGGCGAGCGGGCTCCACACCGACCAATTCAGTTTCTTGTACCAACCCGAAAGTGCTCAGAACCTGAAGAGGTCAGTGTAGAAAAATGTTGTGTTTTAACTCCCCAACCCCTAATGTGTTGAATGTGTTGATCCTAGGCATCCATTGTCTTTCTGTTCGGTTCAAAATATTTAATATGAAAGCATGATATCAACTCATATTTGATCTTTGATCTGTTTTCTGTGAAGTAAAGATGTGCGCACCATATAATGTGAATCTCTTTTGGAAACTCTTTCTTTACTAATATGCATGTACATGAAATTCTTTTTTTCAAAAATGGGAAATGTCATTTTTCAAGCAAAATACAATGCTTTCTTTTAGGTCTTGAGTTGCACTCTGCTGTGTCTTTGAATTTCACTGTCATGGCAGTTCATAGAGGAATGCCTTATTAGCCAAAACAGCGCACGGATCGATCCACTGGACTATTGCACTTGGAAAAAGAAACGCTTACGCAGTATTTCCTCGCCACAGCCTGCTCTGACTTTGCTCATCAGCTCCTCATTGCCGCTGTCGGGCAGAAACCACACAACTGCAGTTTTGTTATTTTTCTTTTTCTTACTTGAATTGAACGTCTACATCGTCATTTATGTGTGGAGTGAGTTTCATGACCCTCAGGCTGTTTCAAACTGTTAAAAGCCAATTGCAGAATTTAGAAAACACATGAACGTCAATAAGAAAATAAACATTCTTTTGTCCACTGCTGAAACTTTTATTTTTTGCAGGTACTTGGTTTTTACCTAAGAGCAGTGTTAAATAGTCGTGGCTTTTCATATTCCATGTTTTATAGGTCTATTCTCTACTGGTTCAGACACAGTATTGTTGAAAACATCATATGCACATCCACCTTTCTCACTGGTGCTGGGCAAGGATATAATTTTAGCTGTTGCACAGTCGGCCTACACACTGTTAGTGATCCACAAATATTTGAAGAGTTGTATTCCAAAATAAAATCCCATTTGAAAAAAACTGACACCTACTCTTATAAAATGATTGATAGCATAAAATTGAAACAAGTTCTGATACTTTGTGAAGGATACTTCAGTCCTTGGTTGACAAAAAGGTGATACCTTTTCCCAGAATGGAGTAGAACCCTTTATTCATTATTTGTAACTACAATTTTTGTGGAGTAGTAATGTTGTGTTTTGACATTTTAGCAACCCTGGTATAATATAATATATAATTAAATTTATCCTGTTGCATTTGCTGACTGCATAGTGCAATGGTACATGTTTTGCCCCTCCTTGTGGGTTCAAATCTAGCTATAGACTTATAACACTTATATATTTATTTAAATCTGTATTTATACATACTTTAATTTTTACAATAGGCTATTGGGTACCTGTCATTGAGAGGTGCAGACAAGCAAACTGGTTCATGATTCAACGGGCTCTTCTGAATTTCAAACAAAAATCTTGCCTTAATTATTGAGTTCATGCCCACATATTTCACCCTCTTCAGTATTGAACCTCAATCAACCTCAATGTGTCAGTTAACTTGCAATTGAATTACCCAATCACACCGACCGAGGTTAACCTTTAAAAACAGGTCAAGTTCAGAGAAGAAGAGAAGAGCCATTTTCATCAAGCAATAACTTACATTTCTTCTAGATGAGATAGAGAAAAGAAGAGAGGGAGGCATTTTCTCCCTTAAGTGATGACAGGCTAGGACATAGTATGCTGCAATTTGGGAAGTTTGTATGTTTTCCAAAATGTCCTCTTCTTAGTATCTGGTCGGGGTGGAGGTGGTGGAAGAGGTTGGTGCCATCTCTGGTGAGTCCAGCTTTCTCTGGACAGAGTGCTCACTCACTGCTGTTGAATTTTGCTCTTAGGTTTCGATTTGTCACTTTCTGTGTGTGGAGAAGATTTCCCACCACTAACTGACACCAGAATCGAATTATGAATCTACAGTATAGGGTTAGTGGGGATGGGACGCTTGTCTCTGTTGCGGCCCCACTTTGTGATTTAGACTGCTAAGGTAGGTGTATCTTTACTAGGGATGGGCATTTCAAGCAAAAATACTATTCGATATTCACTGGGAACTATTCGACCATTCTTCGAAGATCCCCCCCCCCCCAACCCCCCACACGGACGGTGCGAACTAGGCTAGCCATATTGACGTTAGCTAGCCAGGCTAACTAGCAAGCTAGGCGGAAGTTAGCATAGAGCTAGCTAGCTAAGCCAGCTATCTAGTCCGGCTAAATAGCTATGGCTTGATTAGCCCGGAACGGAGACCGTTAAAACGAGAGAAGGACCGGTCCGGGGCTAATCAAGCCATAGCTATTTACTACTAGCAAGCTATATAGGCGGACGTTAGCATAGAGCTAGCTAGCTAAGCCAGCTACCTAGTCCGATTAGCCCCGATAGAGGCGCCGGTAAAAACAAGGGAAAATATACTTTATAAGACAAGACGATAGTCGCATAAACTATTCGATTTTTTATAATTTAATGACTATTCGAAAATTCGAAAATCATGACCCATCCCTAATCTTTACATAAAAATCTTGCCCAGGGCAGCTTTAAAGTTGTTTTTTTTGGTCTATTTTTTCTCCAATTGACTCATTCTTATAATCTGACTTCTCCCAGCTCATAGAGTCTGGTATGTACACACTGTGAAGCACATCTCTGAGCTGTTCTGTTTTTTTGCCAGAAAGCCACTAGTTTATTTTGGGAAGGCGAAGGTAGGTGTTAGCTTCTCTACAGTGAGTGGGAAGCAGCCTCTTTAACCCTGCGGTGCATGCCTGACTAGGACAAGACGCTACGTAGCCTATATTGCAGCGTATAGTGTCAATATGCCGCATTATTTCTTCCTTATGTCACATATAAGCAATGTTAAGTGTGATACTTTGCCAGTAAGATTGGTTTATAGATGTGGTTCCAAAAGTGGGGTCTGCGGACCCTGTCCTAGTGGCCCACCAGCAAAATGAAGAATAGTTTGACTTATTGCATTCCCTTGAAGTTAGTCCAATAACATCTTATTAAATTGGGGTCTGTGGTCTGTTGTGGGTGTGTTTGATGGTCCTTGGTGTGAGAAAATTTTGGAACCTCTGGTTTATGTATTTGATATTACTGTTTCCACTGGTCATGGCATTTCTGGAATATCAGAAGGTGCATTTTAGACATGGAAAGTCAGGGAATTTGATAAATTCTTTGGGGAAGTCAGGGAATACTTTACAGGAATATACCAGAACGTATTTTCCAACTTGTTCCACACGTTCATTGCATTAGGTACTGGTTTTCAACCCAACTGGAGTGGAAACCAGGCTGCTCACCTCTTCAGAAAAATCCATGAAGGAATACAAATTTTAGGTCATAGAAGTGCTCTGACTTCGTTATTAAAAGTCATGGAATTTTACATCAGAGCCACAGTGGGAACCCTACAGTATATTTGGCTTTGCCTTCCCTAGCCAGCCATGAATATCCACCTCAGCACATCTTCGCATCTTCTTTGCGTCTGCATCCATCTTCCCATCTAGTCTGTCTACTTTCTTCACAGTCTCTTGCCTTCTCTCACCATCCCTCCACCTCCACTATCTGTTCTTTGTGTTTTGGGGTCTTTTAAATCTCATCAGTCATGTAGCCGACTTCTTTGGTCCTGTCTATTTTTCTCCCCATTGGTTATCTTATTGATTTGTGATTATTGCTCTAATGCCTCCCCGCTAACTATCAATCTGCTCTGTCCTTTCTTATCTAATCGTTCCCCTCTTCATCTCATCTTTCTGGAGGCTCTCTCCTCCTCTGCAGCTGTTTCTCCTCTATTAATACACTCATGTGATCTCTATCTTTACCGGCGACTCCTCCTGGCTTCTCTCTTTTCTTTCAACGTTGTACTAGCTCTCTGCATTACTCAGGCAACTGTGTGGTTTTAAATAACTTGGCAGAAGAAAATGGCTTGGTGTTAATTTCTGAGCTAATTGCCTTCAGGTTGTTCAATTAGACAAGAGAAGATAACGACATTAGGCAGCTCTGATCTTGACTGTTACATCTAGCCTCTTCACTGTCAAATACATTTCTCATCGGTAATGACGTCGTCCGCATACATAACACTTGAACACGGAGGACATCTAAGACAAATGGCTACCCCGAGTCAGCCAGTGAGAGGTGACAGGGCTGATAATAACACACAAATATGCGGTTGATCCTTACCCTCCAGGGAGAAGATGATGACTATACAGAACCTACATACAGAGATGTGTGATTACTGAACAGGTGGTAAGCTTTTTTTAGTTATTTAGCTGACACTATCCAGAGTGGCTTACATTGCGTGAGCAGGTAGGGGTGCAGAGATTTGCTCAAGGACACTTAGACAGGACACATAGGGTGTTGCTGGGATTGAACCTGAGAGCTTCTGGTTATGCATAGTATCTCCAACCACCAAGCTCCACCAGCTTTATAGTGAAACAATATGGAAACCCTACCAGCTCATTATAAAGCTAGTGAAGCTCACGGTAAGATGAGCCTACTGTTATAAATAGCAGGATATTTCAACTTCAACAACTACCCAGTGCTTCTTCTGTTTATTCCAAACAAATAGGCTACCAGACACCGGGTGTTTCGATCAGCAAATGTAAAAGCTTTCATGAACCGGCTATAGGTTGAATCGCTATTGTGTTACATCAGTTGGCGATAGAGAGTAGCGTTCATTTATATGAAAATGTCAAACATAAATTGTTCAGAATAGTTACACATTAGTCAACTTACCTATTAGTTGACCTAATGTGTTTATCCTAATTGACACAGAGTTAACATGTTGAATCATCCATCACATATTTTATTTATCTGATTTGTATATATCAACAACTATTTGCCACAGTTATGATCATAACTACAACAGCATGGATAAAGAGAGCCAATCAATTCAAAAATACTGATCAACTCCCAAGAGAATGTTGATATTAATAGATTACCATTATAATGGTTTTCAACCTTTGCTTAGACCTTCTGATCCTGCGTTTTCTGTCTTGCCAAGCTAGTTAGCCCTAGCAAGGACGAGGGTGGATTTTCCCAGTCGCCAAGCGAAGAGAAGAGAGTGGGGGGATGGAAGGCAGATGCTTTTGTCCCTGGTATGTCCTTGCGGCTTACAGCCGCGGTCCTGTTGAGGTTACATTCATATGGAGAGCAGTCAGAGCTGTGAATTAGGTGTGTCCTTTCTGAGCATTGTGGAAAGTCTTTTGTATTCCAGAGAACCTAAAAGCGATGTTTCGTCAAACTCTGTGTTAGGGGACATATACAGTATTAGTCAGGCTCTAAAAACTGCATTTTTAGTAGTTCTTTGCCATCCCACCCACCTGTAGTTGTTCTTGATTTTTCTCTCTTAATACTGGGACCCAGCTGATGTAGCCAAGTTTGCGGAGGAAGGAACTGTTTTCCCTTTCTTTACACTAAATCCATTCGCAGCACCAGCCTTTGATACCAAAATATTCTGGATCTGCAATATGCAGATGACTGCACGCTCCTGGAGCTTGTGTCCTCTACTGCTCAATAGGTCTTGTGGGTTACATGCAAAAACTGATGTCAATATCCAAGAGAAGTCTTCATCCCTTGTCCCCCCAAGTGCAGTTCAGTCAAAGTTATACCACCCTAGGCTGCCCAGCTGTTTCCCTGGCAGCCTTATAACAAGCTTCTGTCTAACTGATGACAACATCCAGACTTGGATCTACCTAGCCTCATCTGCTTTTGACAGACTACTATCTAAAGTTTTTGAGAACAGGCACTTAAGAGCATGAATGAAAACTGCTGTCTACCAAGCAGTGTTTGTGTCACCACTACAGTATGACTCTACCATTGCACATCAACTCTCTTAATGTCTTCAATATCAGATGTCTCAGGTGCGTCCTTAGCATCAGCTAGAAGGACCACATTGTCCATGGGGAAATCCTTCAACGTTGTCACGATAACCAAAATTTCAATACTACTTAAATACCGTTGCAAACAATTGAATTCAGTATCAACATTCCATACTTCAACCAAATATGTTCTGCAAGCTGAAATTCCATTTCAACGTCACCGCTAGAGGGCATCTATGTTCAGATTGGAATAGATAAAGGAAGGAGTTAAAAAGACAGAGTCAGTGGACTGCAGCAGTCAGAGTCAAACAGCTGGAAACAGGCGACAGTGTCGAAAAGTCCACCATGTCTTGAACTGGATCCCAGTTCGCCTAAATTGGTCGACAAGACGTGCCAGGAGCCAAATATGGAACTATTTCACTTCTAGAGCTGACAAAGACAAACACCCAACCAACATGAAAACGTCTGTGGAAAAGCTGCTACAAAGCTATCCAAGTCAAGTGTGGTAACACATTGCTGCATGATTTTTAGCCCCGCGACAGCAGGGGCTCTAAGGATCGCAATGGCAGTTGGTCGTTCGGTCTTGTTTGCGTGGTATTCTAGTAGTATTACATTTTTAGATATGGTATTCTGGTATTGTGACAACTCTAGTCAGCATCAAGGCCACCCTTACTCCGAGACAATTAAGTTCTGATTAAGTACTGTTGGCCATGTAATTGGAAGTTCTGGGTGTTGTCTACCTCAACAGATGATTATTTGCTGCTCTGACCAGGATGTAGGACAGTGGTTTTCAATCATGTGCCATTGTGACCCAAGACCATGCAGGTTTTCATTCCAACTAAACACTACACCAGCCAATTTCACTGATTTAGCACACTTTCAATGCAAGAGGAGCAAACGAAATCAGCTGCTGTAGTATTTGGTTGGATTGAAAACCTGCAGACTCTTGGGTCACGATGGCACATGATTGAAAACCACTGCTGTAGGAGACCTGGCAACAAACACTGCGGTACAAGAACCATCTGAAAAGGACATTGAAGTGGTGCAACGTCAGCCAATGACCTTGAGCGAATTGCAGGCGACTGGTCCACTACCTGTGCCACTTTGCGGTAGAATATCTGGAGGGGCAACATACCCAAAAACACACCAATATGCTGAACCAACATTATCCCAGCCCCACTCATCCAGATCTCACTTGTCCCAGCTGCAGCAAGATAGGCTACTCCAGGATCAGATTCCATTCTCATCTACGCTGACAGTGTCGGCAGCAATTACAGCCACTGGCAAACGTATTCCTCATTAATCACAGGAACCAACGTCATCTTCGATTTCAATGGACTGCCCTCAGCAGTTAGAGAGAGAGAGAGAGAGAGAAAAGAGAGGGATACAGTACATAGCCTTGTAGAAAGAGACCAGAGAGAAAATAGGCTGACGAATCTGGGAACTGAAGAACATTGTTGTATGTGTGTGTGAATGTGTCACTGTCTGCTCGTGTGAATGATAGCTGATTCATGTCCTGTGGTTATCATCACATATGTGTGAACCCTCTGCCACTAAATATGTGGATAATGTGGATCCTCCGTCTACATAACTCTGCCTTTTCTGTGCAGGATATATTTCCGCTATCTAAACGGAACGGTAAACATCAGGTTTTGGTGCCAGTCCCTCAGAATCAAAGAGCAGCAAAGAGCTCCCACCACTTTTGATCATTTGCATATTGTGAAAGTGATTCATAAAAGGACGCTGCGGCGCAAAAAATACCACCTGCTCTAGTCAGACATTATATCGTAGAAATTAATGAACATTTATGTAAATTATTAAAAAATCATTAGATAAAGTTATATTGTGTCCCAGGGCATTAATTATCATTGGAAACGTGTGAAAATGTTTAATAAATATGACTCACCGGTGTATGAATATGATTTGGTCTATCTATCATGGCCAACACTGCAGCTGCAGCAGTAGGAGTGCATGAGGAGGAAGAGGTTTTCTCCACCGTTCTGACACGTATGCGGTCCATTGCACTGATACACAGGCATGAACAAGGTGTCAAATATGTAAAGCCTAATTATTTGGCTATCACCTGTAACACAGCGGTAATGTGGCTCCGTCACAGTATTCACAGCTGTGGTAAACTTATGAATTAGGTAAAATTACCAGGTCGTAGATTTCGCGATACAATTGCAAATTCCAATTTACTCAATGTATTTATTTAAAAAATCTTAAGTTTGCCTTTTTTGAACTTTTTTTCACTGAAAATTAAAGTCCAGTATAACTAAATCAACAGACTTTCTTTCAAAAGTAAATACGCCACTTTGTAATTATAACATAAAATATCCCTGCATTGTAGGCTAGTATCTTTCGCTATGAAGTCTGTCTGTGTAGATTCATTTCAGTCATCCAGGTAGTAAGATGTCCAAAAAAGGAAATAGAAACATATTAAATAGACATTTTTTTGGACTTTGCTCCCCCAAGGCTTTGGTTATTGCTCTGTGCCTGTCTGAACTCACAGTGAGAATTCGCTTAGAAGCTGCGGGAAGAGCGAGTTGCTTCAATTTGCTGTTAGCCCAGGGTCAATTTGTCGGGCACAATATCGGCACGGAAGCCACAAAATCAAAAGTTGGTCAATGTATAAAAATTGTCCTTAATCGATCTCTAATGCGCCTAATGTGCGCATCACGTCATGTTTGTCATTTGCCGATGCACAGACCAGCAGAGCAGCAGCATTATAGTAAATCCAAGAGAGTCTCCCATTGTGGAAACGAAAGTGAAACTTAACATTCCACAATTTGCTCCAAGCTCGCATGTGTTAGTAATGGTATCCAGCTGTGATGTCATTGTAGATTGACATGTAATTCTGACAAATGATTGGACAGATACTGACAAATGATTGGACAGATACACCTGAACCGTGGGTGGCAAACTGTACGGCACAGATTTTCTCCCCTAAATTATAGCATTTCATCACAAAATAACATCACATACCTGTATTGTTTATACCTGTCAGAGTATCCGAGAGTGGATTCTTCCTTTTAAGATGGACGGATCAGGAACATTTCCTCACCTAGTATCAACCATGATACCATCATAACCTCATAACCTTTCCCTTTGCCATCTTTTCTCTCTCTCTCTCTCTCTCTCTCTCTCTCTCTCTCTCTCTCTCTTTGTCTCTGTCTCTTTATCTATCTATCCTGCAGTAAGGGTAGAGTGTCCTCCATTATGAACCCTGTGTACAGTCCTGTCCAGCCTGCGGCTCCCTATGGCAACCCTAAGAACATAACATATACAGGTGAGCCTCACTGCATACTATCACTTGGTGTTGGTATGACTGATAGTTTTTCCCACTGTTTAGCTTGAAGGGGCAAAGAAGGGTAAGTTTGGGAGTAATTTGACCCTGTTTATTTTTCACGTCACCAATGTCTATTTGCGGATTCTTCTACTGTAGCACACCTTTGCAGGATCTATAGGATGCTAGAATCTTTATTGTGTTTTTCCTTTCATCCCATATTCTTATTGGTTGATAAGTGCTTTGTCTGATCCCTCCTCTCCTCTACCTGCTCACTCTTGAAATGACTTTGATTCTCTTCCCTGCATCAATTTGTTTCACTTATGTTGTATTTCCTCTCCTGTCACATCCATGGACGATTTGGTAATGAAGATTAAATCCGCTTTTGGTCGTCATTCGACAGAGCGCTGTGCAGGAACAGGGCAACACCGAAATGGTTCGCACAGATACACATTTCACCATTTTGTACGTCCGCATTTCTTATCACACATCTGGAATTACCTCAGGCGATGTTCAAGTGCTGGGTGCAGGTTTTTCAAGTAGAGCAGTGGCTGGATGCAAGACTGCATTGTGACTGAGAGACAATACTTGGCCAGTCATTTTATTCTGTTTTGAGACAGTGTAGTGACTGACTGGGCGGTTGCTTGGTATGCTGCTTTGTCACAATCAGATGAAGAATAACCTTACAGCCACCAGCAGCCAACTGGTGATGCACAGGCAAACTATATGTACAGAGACAGATAGAAGATTGATCAGATGGTTGCACTACAGCAAGCAATTTCACATTTTGGCCAATAACTCCTGAGTCATAAGGACTAGAATATTTTTTCCCCCTCAGATTTTTAAAAAATTTTTTTTTTCAGATGTCCTTGAATTTTATGCAAAACCAATTTTGCGCTGTTTCACCATTATTTAATTACAAGAAGTGAACACAATTAGAGAATGTAGAAGAATGACTGTTTTGATCATCGTTTCACTGTTATTTATCTACTTACAATACAGATAGTCATGGAATTCTGTGCACCTTTAATAATCTGCTATCAAATATCCCTGTATCCATATACCCACCAGTATATAGCATTTCTGTCCATCTTTGTTATAATTTTTTTTAAGTTAGTGTGAGCTAATTACAATAACCTTGATAAGAGCTTATCTGGGTTATTATAAACACGATATGGTGTTTATATGCACCAGCTAATGAATAGAATACATGAGTAGTAGTTAGTGTGCATGTAAACGGGTTGGTAGCAGCCCCTCAGCCCCAGACACATGTGCACTCTGTCTCTCTGTCCCTCTTTCAGACACACACACACACAGACACACACACACACATACCCATATCCCTCTGGTACCGCTGACTATTTTGAACCGCCACCTTCTCTTTTATCACTCTGTCTGTCACTTGCAATCAGGCTACTGTCACTTTGTTCCATGAATATACAACCAATTAGTGAGGCGTGAGGCTGTGTGTGTGGGTGTGTGTGTGCGTGTGTGTGTGTGTTGGGGGTGGGGAGGATCCTGCCTTTCACGGTTTCTTTGTCTTAGAGGTATTCCATTTGAGAGTACAATACTGCATATAGTGTAGATTAATATGATATAGAAGATATGATCTGAGTTAGACTGATATCACAGTTTGTGGGACCAATTTCCCTTTTATTGAAAATTGGATATCAGCCAGTCAGTGTCGTCCACCTCTGATATGATGCACTTTGATTTATTAATATTTTTATTTAATTTATCAATATTACAGGGAAACCCTTAACCTGAATTGATTCTAATGCAACATTTCGATCAGATTCCACACAAGTATGCATGAATGTTTTATTATTAATATTACTATTACTATTATTACGATCCTGGGTTTCAGTGGAGAGTTTTAGTGTCCCATAGGCTAAATGCTGTTTCAGAGGCTTTCCCACCATGACAGTAAAATTCTGGGGGAAACAGAGTACTGCAATGTTTTAGCATGAAAATGATGAAATTTAAACATATTAAATATCAACACAAAATATTTATATTGTGATACTGTCCCGCCAAAATATCGCGATATATGATGTGATTGCGGGGGGTGGGGTTTAAGTTCGCTCGATATCGAATATCGTGGGAAATATCGCTAACTGAAAAAATATGCCGATATTCATGAAATATCGCCATATCAAGACAATATTGTGTATCGGCCGAAGCCTAGCTAGCAGCGGCTTCAGTCCAAAAATGTCTGTGCCCGTATCGGCCTTCAAAGACCCATATTTGAATGCATTCATGTGTGTTTTAGGTTTGCCTTTTGTCTTTTTGTGGCCTACACAAAACATGGAGCCACTGCACTGCGTTTGTCATGTATTGTCTCGTGGTCCCGCACTCTCATTCTCTCTCCGTGATCTACTGTGCAGGGAGGTAATGCACATTTTGTGTCTGTCTCGTTGTGTCAGTATCACACTGGCATGTAGAGCAGGTTGTGTTGCCGGAGTTCGCCCGCTGTGAGCCGACAAGCGCTCATGAATTAGTGAGGGGGTACGGGCCTTGTTCCTTGCCGAATGATGGAGCGTGTTCCCTCTAGGTAGATGTACTTGTTCTGCTGCACTGACACGCGCTTCATCCATTCCACAATTCATTTGGTTCTCCCATCAGTCTTTCTTACCCTTTCAGTAGCTGTCATTTTCTCTCTGTTTGTTATATGCTGCAGTCCATCCTTCTCCCCTCGCTCTCCTCGTCCAATGATTTTTCTCTGATTGTCTAATGATCCCACCTTTTCCCTGTCCTTCCAATCTATGTGGAAAAATGAATAGTTAAAGTAATAATCCATGACATTTTCATATAAATAAATGTCTCTATTACTATAATACAATAGCGATTCAGCCTATATCCAGTTCATGAAAGCTTTTCCATTTGCTGTTCTAAACAGCCGCTGTCTGGTAGGTCTTTTCCGGTTTGTTTGGAATAAATAGAAGAAGAACTGGGTAGTTGGCATGAGCAGTGATAGCCACCATGGCTGAACAGACAAAGAAAAGAGAAACTCAAACTGCATCAACAGAAAATCCAAGGAGAAAGACGTCACAGCACTGGACACACTGTTTGATTGACAGGTTAGCTCTGGGAAGTGCAGTGCAGAAACACCACAGCGATGAGCGCTGAGCAACAAAGATGGAGACAAAAGACTTCACGGAATACAACTTTAAAGCGAAAACCCACCCTACAACACTTAAACAGTGTCGATGCATTTCTGGACCCGTTTGATAGCAGAAAATGTTTCAGTGTTCTAAAACATCAACAGTAAACGTCAGGTTTTGGTGTCTCAGAATCAAAGAGCGAGGGCTTCTGTCTTGACTCACCATTTTGCACCAACATTCAACAATCATACAGGGAGAAATCCATCGTAGAAGAGGCAGAGATACCAATTTCTCCACTCACAGTAGCCTCAATAGACACATACACACACACACACACACACACACACACATGCTCCATAAGTTTAGATGGGTCTCTGGTGTAATGTTTCTTATTACATCCCCGTGATTAGTGCAGTCTAGCATCCCATTCCTCTCCACATTGTATTTTTATTCGCCACTGCTGTATTATTCATGCCGCTACAATTGCAGGAGTGGATATTGCTATATCTGCATGAATTTGCTGATTTAAAGGCAGTCTGGATTAGACTAATCCAGCGTCACGTCTGCAGTAAATCACAGTGAAGTCTGTGTCTCTACAGAGCATTGGCCTGGCTTTCGTGTGTGTGCTGTGCACATTTGAAAATAACATGCCCGTGCAAAAGCAAATATGATATGTAACACACAGCCTCCCACCACACCTCCCACATCTGGGAGCCTGTTGTCACGGGAAACCCAAACCTCCAGTTTTGAGGATTTCCATGTTTTAAATTCAGTTGAAGGATTACGTGGTTCCTCTATGGGTTGAGAAAATTTAACGACCCTTGGGCTTACTGAACCCTTTCAAAACAGTTTGAATAAAATGCTTGGTGGTCAAGGTTGTGTTTCTCAAAGGTGCTACATGTAGCATTTTTCAACATCAAACAAATGAGACCATGGTGAAGACGATTAGTAGCCTCTATCTCACACCAGTGGTATTGTTAGTGCTAGCGTTTCTCAAAATTAAGACTACATTTCCCATAAACCCTCTTGCCTCTTGTCTCCCCTCCCCCTCACTGCATCTTTGTCTTTACTGAAGAGGATAAACATGTTGGAAGTTATTTTTTTCATCGGCCTTTCACTCCTTCCACCATCTGCCATTGCCAGAAACTCTGAAAGTGCTGGAAGAACCGCCAGTGCCACTAAGCAATCCCCCCTGCAGCAGATTTCTGACCCAGTGGCACGCTATTAGGGTTTTTCACACAGCACTTAGCCCAGTGTTAAGGGCTCCCTTAGCCCTGGGCTAGCTTGTGTTTTAGCCGTGGGCTAACGAACATTTCACACGGGCAAATTGCAAAGTGCGATAACCCCCAACTTTAGCCCAGGGCTAGCTAACAGGGTTATCTGTTGGCTGTGTGAGAAGGGATAGAAGACTAGGCAAAGAGTTAGCCACGGGTTAAATGTCTGCGTGTGAAAATAGGTTAAGCTAACCCTCGACCAACTGTTAGCCCAGGGTTAAGCTAACCCTAGGCTAAGCTAGTGTGCTGTGTGAAAAGCCATGAAATGCAGTGTCAGAGGCTGTCAGTTTTCTTCCGGTAATGATACTCATGTCTCAAAATGAATGTACTCATGATTTAATGATGTTAAAATGCTACATGTTAGCACCTTTAGGTTCCTGGAAAGATGACAGTTTGGAGAGACGAGGTCTTCATCCAACAGCACTGATGTTTTTCTTCTCTCTGTCCTCAGGCTACCCCACAGGCTATCCTACTGCTGCAGCTCCTACCTACACACCAAGTCTATACCAGACTGGCAGCCCGGGCTATCCCCAAGGTAAGAGCATACTCACACACACACACACACACACACATATCAGACTTGCAACTGATATGTATGAAAACACAACGGTTTTCATACCTGTTGTGGATTAAGAATGGCCACTATTGGATACATATATCATGATATATGAAATAATTGTCTTATTTGGAAGAGCAGTAAGGAGCAGTCGATGACGTTTTTACATTTCTCACGTTTTTTTTTTTTTTACTTTTCTCCTTGCAGTCTGGGTTTTTGGTGGCATTGCTGTAGGGGAAACAGTGTATATGCTAATACAGTGAAGCACACACACATGCCTATACACACCATACACACCACTTGGGGGGAATCTGAGCTGAACATTGGCATCAAAAAATGCCACAATCTTCCCTAGGGCATCCTCTTCAAAGCTACAGACTGTGACTGCACACGCTATAATGGAATATTTTTTATATATGTGTGTGTGTGTGTGTGTGTGTGTGGTGAGTTAAGGTATTTTTTAGCTACAGAAACAACCTAGAATTTCTAGAGTTCCCTTTCAGTATAATACATTGACATTATCTCTGACATTTTGCCTGTTCAGCCTTTCTAGTTGCTGACCTACATGTCTCTTTAGCGCCCACTGGTGGAACAGCAGGTGTAATTTCAGAGCAATCTTCAGAGACTCCTGTGCCTCGTCTTGCATCCTTACACAGACATGAAAATGGATAGGATATTATTATAGGATAACATGGCAGGGGATTCTGATTCTACTTATTGCAAACAAACAAGCCGGAAACATAAAACGCATCACTTCCTGTGCGCAGAGGATTTTCCCCAGGAAAGATCTACCTGACAATGGGTGTTTAGCACAGCAAATGTAAAAGCTTTCATGAACTGGCTATCAGTTGAATCACTAGTGTGTTATATCAATCAGTCATAGAGGGTAGTGAAATGGACTTATTTATATGAAAATGGAGTCACAGAATTGTAACTCCACACTAAGGCTGTCAAACCATTTGCGTCAGCACTTCTATAGCTGAGAAGCCTGGGTCAGTTGCAGCCAACACATCAAGACCTTTGGGCTATTTGTCCTACCCTATATCAGACTGAATGTGAAAAAAACATGTAGAGGAGGTGTGAATGCATGCAAAATCAATGGAAGGAGGCATATGGAGTGAGATCGACGCAGAAATATTGAGACTCAAGCATGTTACCAGGCTGATCCAGGATCGACTGCCTCGTAGGATCCTGGGTGGCCTGTTCCTCCTGGGTTGATGGTCACTGGAGGGCAAAAGGACCAGCTAGGTTAAGGACTGTGTTAAAAGACCTGAAGACCTGGAGGACAGTGCTGCTGCCTGGAAGGGACTCACAAACTAGATGAGAAGCAGACAACCAGGGGACAGCAAATACAAGGCAATATTAAACATGGTGTCCCCCATAAATGATGCAGTCCACCTTTGAGCCAATAGATCAGTAACAACTTCTACAAAAGTCAGACATTTTGTAGGGTTGCTTGCATCGCCTGCTAGTCTTTTCTTTTTGGCATTTGTGGTGCCCCATATATATGGTACAAATGACGCAGTTACCCCTCAAGCCAATCAGCAAATAAAAGAAAAAGTCTTAAAAGGAAAACCGTTTTTCAAGAAACTCGAAATGGTGGTTCCAGGAATTGTTCCTGGAAGGATAGCTGGATATTAGCACCAAATTTGCATTGTGGGAGACAGGGCTCTTTATTCATATTTTTAATAATAATTTAGGCAATTGTATCGCCCCCTTTGGCCAATCAATATAATTTTGAATATGCCGGAACATAGTGATGAGATGCATCATTGTCATTGTATCACATGTGCTGGAAGGATGAACACATGAACGAACGGATGGATATCTGGGTATTTAATATCCATCTACATAACTGGCACAAGTGGAAGTTGTCAGCGGATTTAATGGACAACCATAAGTAAAGTACACATTTGTATATGTGTTGGTTGTATGCCACTGTGTGCGTGTGTGTGTGTGTAACATATATTTCTCTGTGTCTGTGTATGGGACAGTGCTGCTGATGAAGCAGGGCTGGCCCCAAGCGTCGATGGAGGTGGCAGGGGCCCAAGAGGCCTCCTATGACCCGGCCATGGACGTCGGCTCAGAGGGCCGACAGTACCAGGCCTCAGCCGCAACATTCAGTAAATATCTACCTATCTATTACACACACACACACACACACCACAAACTGAAACATCAATACACAAACACAAGTCAAACACAATATTTATGAACTTAATACTCAGCTTCACCCCCATACACACAATCTTTTTCATTTATTTTAATTGAACTAATTACATAATTTAATTAATCCCAATGAAATGCAAAGTAAACTGAACCTTCTCTTACGAAAGGGAAAATCCATCTTAAAACAGAATTCCTGTGTTATTCCAGGGATATTGGGAAGTTTAGTGTTGATCATTTGTAACTCTCCTAATGTTGGAAACAAGACACTAATCTGTGAAGTCAGTAAGAACCACTTGGTGGAGCTGCCCCATTGATAACGATTAACCAGACCACCTGACACTGGAATGAGTTTTGACACTGAATTTTGCTGGCTCAGCACACACTTTGTCCAAAGGCATTCCCAACTATGTAAACTATGTGTTTTGTGCTTTGACTGTCCATTTACACTGATCATCCATTTACTGGTAAAGGCCTATGGTCTCTTCAAAAAATGTATAACCTTGTGGAACTGGTCAGTTTCATGTGAGTTCATAGATATTGATTGAAACTGAACTAAATCAATGGAATATTTGGGAAGGTGGGACAGCAGGTTGGGTAAGTGGGACACTAATTCTACACTAGAATTCAAGTCCTAATTGAAGTCTCCCCTAATTACCAGATAATGCACTTAGTTTTTACGTATTAGATTTACAATACTGTGCAAAAGTCTTAGGCACATGTAAAAAAAATTCCGTAAAGCGAAGATGCTTTCAAAAATAATGAAATGAAAAGTTTTTAAATATAAAAAAAAATACTATAAAGAGCAGTCTACTGACACACTAATGCAGAAAACAAATAGACAAAATTTATATAAAACATCTAGGGTGCCTAAGACTTTTGCACTGTACTGTATAAATTTATGAGTTAATTGACAAAAATAAAAGAATGTTAATCTGTTAATGACATACACAGCTTAGCTTGAACATTTTTTAGATATGCCTTCTGAATCTCTGACAATTTCTTCTTGATCTTTGCTCTCCAGTATAATGATAAGTGCTATGCTATAAAAGCTATGAGATCAGACTCGGACTCATTTAGTTTGGTGTGTGGCTGCTAAATGGCCATAGGCAGCCACCAGAGGTGAACCAATCTCTTGACAATTTTGGCATTACATGGAGGCTGGTAGAAAGTAGTGCCAGCAGAACAGACCTAGTTTGAACCCAACTTTTTACATAAACCAATCCACTCACATTTGCATCACCTCTAGGGGATTATTCTGTTAAAATACATTTCTAGCTCTGAGAAAAATACAGTTCCGCTGCATTTCTCAACGGGAGTCCACATATACAGTATGTCCATTGCACAAATTTCTGTGCTGTACCTTTCGGTTTTCCATTTGGATACTGAGAAGTGGTCCTGTTTGTGTAGGAGAAGAAGGTAATGATGACATGATCTCTGCCAGCACCCTTTTAATTTGAAAGTGGGTCAGTACCAAATGTGTGGGTCCCTTATCAGCACACTTATCAGTAGTGTACACAAAACATAGGCTAATGGAGAAACTTTGCCAGTATGAGTGTGTCACAGTAAATTTATAGTGGGGGGGAAAAAGATATTAATCTTGCAAGCACTCCATCCAGTGGACTGTGTCTGATTAGTCTCACAGCCAAACATTAGAACGCCACATTTGCTTGTGAGGTCCATCTAACTCTATTGATACAGAAACAACTACTTTATGTATTAAGCTCAAACTACAACACGAATATAAGAAAAGATGTGAGAAGCAAGGTGTTTCACATGAAGGAGACCGGAGGACAGAGGAAACATTTGGAGGAGAAGCTTTAGAGTCTTTCCAGAAGTTAGTGCTTTGTCTCTGTCAAAATAGATTATCTTCCTCTCCTTTTTTGCTCTAAATCGATTCCTTTATGCCTCTCCAACATTTGTGTTACGGCAATATAGAGATGAGTGCCACTGATGCCCCTTAGTGCCACTGAATTTTTAAACTTATGACTCTGCTTTCTCTATAGTAGGGAAAGGACATGGTGAATTTCTGTAGGCCTATGGTTTTTGACTCCGAACTGGCCATTTGATCCAGGATACATCTGATTGATTTGGGTTTAGCTACTCAGCTTGTAAGCTAGCTAACCATAGCATCTGATCAGCTAACCATCACTGTCTCATTGTTACTACATCTGAATTGCACAACAGCTAACGTTACGTAGCTAGTTCCTAGTAGTGGCTAGTTGTTGCATGTTAACATTAACATACTGCTATTGCTAAATTAGTTTACTGGCCAGTTAGCTAGTGAACAAAGCCAAAAACAGTTTATTCAGGTTAACTGAGCTGACTCTTCTCAAGCTACGACTCAGAGTGTTTTAGAGTAGAGCCTAGGGCTAAAGACAAAAAAGTCACATGTGAAAATCCACATGTGAACTTAAAGCATACAGGCCTTTTGGACACGTTGGATTTTCCCATTTCCCATGTGAAAATGATATTTTCACCTGTGAATTATCTCTTTGCATGTGAAATTAAGTGAAGAAAATGTTCATGTGGAAAAAACACTTCACCTATGAATTGAAATTTTCATATCTCAAATAAATCTGTCACATGTGATACAATATATCAAAACTGTTTTGAACTGATATATCTCCCCCAACACATGTCCAAAAAGCACATGTGCTTTGAATTCACATGTGGGTTTTCACATGTGACTTTAGTCTTTAGACACAGTAACCTACATTTGGAAACAAATCTATTTTATCAGACCATTCTTCATAACATTACTGAATGGACCTACACCCATACCATGACTATCTTGAAGCTGGCCACTAGGTGGAGAGCCTAAAAAATATGTCGGGTTGTCTGTAAGGAGGGACTTTAGGGGGGACAGTGTTACTTCCATTCCTTCTGGATGTTGTGGCTATTACCCCTACTGGTCAGTAGATTATGCTTTCTTAGAAACTAACTGCTCCTAGATGTTGGAAATTATTTGAAACTGTCAATGCATTCAATGTTACATTGCTCAGATCAAAAGGAGCAGTCATAGTGGTTCTGAAATAAGGAGAAATTAATGAATTAAAGAGAATTCAATAATTATTACTATTCACAGTAATGTAATATACAAATAACATTATGAGCAAAAGATGATAGTTAAGGCCAAAGGTATAGTTAATGCTCTAATTTAAGGTAAAACTACTAAATCATCCTCATCCCTAATGTGTGCACATACAAGCACGCACATACACACATTTGCTTCAGTAGGTTTATGATCAAAGGTTTGTATGAAGATAAGATGTGAAGGTAGTAGGCATCAGTTTTGCTTTGGGCTGTGACATGTAACATGCTTGTGGCTGCATACATTTTTTCTTACATTACATTTGTTCATACCTGCGAGTTAGATTAGTAGATGCAAATGTTTTATGGTGGCGGCTTGAGTGACTTGAACCTTTCCTATCTGCTTTTTAGTGTATTGTGCAATTCATAATGGAAGGAGAGAGAGAGAGTGTCTTGGACCGTTTTGATTTTTACTATTCTTTTATGTTCATAATACATTTTTAGAATCATTTCCTTGTTGCTGGTTATGTACACATTCAACAGGGGGATTGGAACTCTTATCAGTGTTCATCTGAGATGAGCTGGTACCTGCACTGTCTGTAGTGTCCATACCAGGGTTGGGGTCAGTTCACTTTCACTGCAGTCAATTCAAGAAGCAGATTTTCCTTATATAGAACTGTAGTCTAAGTCTTTTGCCACCAAAAGGTTCTTTTAGCCAAGAAATGATTGAGTATGAAGGCTCTATCATTGTCATGTGAATTGCAGTAAAGATTTTTATTTAGAATTGCATGAATTGACTCCACAGTCTACGACAGATTATCTGGAAAATGAATGTTTGCCCTCCCCCCCACACCCCTCTCTCTCTCTGTCCTGCAGGATATACAGCTGGGAGCTCTTACAAGGTTCCCCCTACCCAGTCCAATGGGGCACCGCCACCCTACTCCCCATCCACTACCCCGTACCCTGCGGCCATGTACCCCATCAGGAGTGTCTACCCACAACAGAACCTCTATGCCCAGGTGAGAAATCCTCCTGATTCTGCATTTTGTCCAGAATACATTGAGAATGCAACACTTACGGAAGAGGTAGACCAAGCACGACCACTTTGTGTCGCTTTGTGTTTTGGGGACAAGTATGTGAGAATTCTCAGTTTGATTAGCATTGTTTATGGGGACCCATTTTGTATTTTACCATTTTCTTAAAGCTACTACCAGTAGAATGTGAAACTTGATGACTTTGCCAACCCCTTGAGTCCCTTAGTATTTTACGTCAGCTGTCGCAAAGATGCTCACCACTTGTTCCCCACTCTGCAGACTGCAGAGACAAATATGTATACAGAAGAGGTGACAAAGAAGTGTCATAATGCAAACTGATTAATGGAACTGGAATAAACTTGAGGCAAATGGCATTTCTAGTAATTAGCTATTGAGCAAGCAAAGCAGGTTTTTTTGTACAACAGAACAGAAAATGCTAACAGCCCAGAAATTACTGTTAGCCTTGGTTACGGGCTAACCAAGGCTAACAGTGAGGTTAGCATTTTGTGAATTAATTTGATATAAATGATATATTGAGGTAAATATTCCACATGTAGGGGTTTCAATTTCATTTTGCCCAAATATAATCCATAAGCATACCTATGGAAAATGTAACCTTGATATTGTGCTTTACTCTAGCAAGCTAGTTAGCGGCTAGTAAGTGGCTACAGCTGTTTGGATGGGATAAGATAGGTAGGTTAGCAAGCTAACATGACTTGCTTAGCCTACCTGAGCTAAAGTTGGAGACTTAAGCATTTTAGGCTACTTCAGGTAATGTTACACATCAGGAAGACCACCAATCTCCAGGAGGCAGGATTGGTGAACATTTGCGTGCTGTGTGCATTTACTGATGTATTAAAGTTCTCAAAATTCAAGCCGTTATCGCTGTCCTTTGGGGCCACCAATGGGCGGAAATATGAAAAAATGTTTAAAAAAACATGTTAGATTGTGTCATAGGGTGGCATCATTGTCTTTTTAAACACTGTCTTTTTAATAAATGTGGCATACACACACTGAATTTGGAATTACTAAGGTGACGGTTTTCTCTGCCATGGTAGATCTAGCATGCAGTCCATTGGACTTGCACAGGAGCTTAGATCATCAGCATGATTTTTACTGGCTGTCACCTGGGCCATCACTCAGAATAAGGCAGTGATAACGGTAACTGTAGGAAAAAGTTCAAATTGCTGAGCCACAGACTTTGCACCCTGCAATGCTGTTACTGTTGAGCTTGCATGCAGCAGAGACCTCGTTCAATGACAATGACATTTCCTTGTGACAAAAACAATCTCTCTCTTCCTCTCTTGCTCTCCACTCAACCCCTTCCCTCTCTGTCTCTCCCTGTCATCCATCCCACCCCTAATTATACATCCGTCCTTCCGTCCCCTTCCATTGGATTTTTTCTTCTTCTCTGCTTCTTTGTCTCAGGGTGCGTACTACACACAGCCGGTGTACGCGGCGCAGCCTCACGTCATCCACCACACCACTGTAGTACAACCCAACAGCATCCCGTCGGCTCTGTACCCGACCCCGGTGCAGGCTGCGGGGCCCCGGTCCAACGCCGTGGCCCTGGGCATGGTGACCGGCACCACCATGGCCATGTCCGCTGGTGAGCGGCTTCATTACAGTCAGACTGATTCCACAGTTATTAGCAGGCAGTTAATAATGTAGTTATAATGGATGCTATGACACGTTTTGCACATCCTCTATATATGTTGTAAATCCATCACATTGTCAGATTTTTGTCGTCTGTTATATATTGCATATAACTTGATCATTTAATTTTTTTTCTTTGTCTCAGTATGTTCCAATGCTGTTACTTTGCACACCCTGAATGCATCCTGTAATTCACATATTTTCATATGTTTAATACTCCCCATTTACTCTATTCTTATTTAAATTCCATTTTTCTTGTATTTGCCGCTGCAACAACCCAAATGTCCCCATGGGGATCATTAAAGTTCCATCTTATTTGATCTTATATTCAACAAATTTAAACTTTTATACTTCCTACATCATGCATGAGGTGTTGCCTTTCAAAAACTGGGAACACTATTACTGCAGGTATAGAATATCTGTCTGGAGGTGGGGAAAGTAGAGGCTTAACCACATCTGGAGGAGCTTAGCCATGTTAGTGCAAATTCCTGTGGACGTAAGATCCAGGAGCCGACAATGCAATAGATAAAACATAGAGGCTGTATTTTAGCATGGAAGTCTACGAGAATTTCACTAAATGCAACATTGACTCCAGCTGCCTGTGTAATCAAGGTTACATAATGTGGCCAATCAAATGTTATTAGTTACCATACATAATCAAATCAACTTTAGGACAACTAATATTCTGACCGCAAGAAATGCAAATATATACATATATACTGTGTATATATATATATATACACAGTATATCTGCTACAATTAGTATTTTAAATTGTATATATGAATTAGTTATTCACAACATCTAGACAGATAAAAGATCTGTATTATTTCAGTCTGATTAAAAAATTATGGTCTAGTTTGTTAAGACATGGAGGATGTTTATTCCAAAAAATTTTCATATTAACAGTAAGATAAAAGTAAACATGTCGTCGTCCCCCATGAACGTTGCAATCCGTCTCTTGGCCAATCAGTAATAAGTATGCCACCTTGTTTAGACCAAGGAGCCAAATCTGGCTTTGGCTTTTGAAGCCAACACTGTTGCCCTCTACTGGCTGGTTGCAAAACACCTTGAAACCACCGACCTCAAGTCAGTAGGCCCAAGGCACATCTTCTGTGTAGAAATATAAAGTCAATACATTTTTCAACAAGAAGTTAAATTTGCGATAGCTAATGTAATTTTTTTTGTAATGTCTCCTCTAATGGTGATTTTTTTTTTTATTAATTGTGCCATGAGGAAGATATTTGTTTGAATTTCAGTGCATGTAAGGAAGTGTGTCTGTATAATTTACTGCTCTTGGCAATAACATGGCCACGCTATGTTCTCGTAGCGGAGGGATACATGCCTCCGCTATGTTCTCGTCTATCAATAAAAATGCTATTTGGCGAAATGACGTTCTAAAAAATATGACCAAACGTCAATTGAAAATCACAGTAGCGGGATATGTTGTTGAATCTGTTCACAAACGTGTTGAATGTCAGTTTTCAGGCTGTTTTCGTGGCCTCATTAAACTGAATTGGAAGTAAAAAGAATTTGAATGGATAGAAAGGTCTTTCCACTGTTTTCTATGGTATTTTGGGTAGTACACCAAAAAATGGCATCTATTGTTGGTTTCTATGGTGAAAACGGAAGTTTGGCCATTAAGGCCGTGTGTCACACCAGCTGCCACACAGCGTGAGTGGGTTAGCTTTGTAATGTTACAAGACTAACGTTAAATGAATAAAATGTGATGACTTACCAACAATAATATAGCGCAATTAAACCCAACCCCAACCGGTCCAAAAATCCTTGAGTAGCTCCTCGCTGACAGCAAAGCGACGGAGACAGAGCAACGCCAGTTTTCCACTGCTTGGCCCTTGCTGTGACTTGCCGCAAGTCGGTTTATACGGAAGCTAGGCCAATGGTACCAAGGAAGTTTTATGTAGGAACGGTACACATAAAAATGGCCGCCGCTCCGACCATCGAGGAGCGTTGATTAGAATGGGAAAGGCCGTTCTATCCATTCAAATTCTGTGTAAAAATCCGAACGCTACAGACTCGTCCAGCTGCATCCAATCTTGGTGATTAGTTTATATTCTGGTTTTCATGGTGGTCAAGTGCCGAATAACCCCCATGTTAAAACTAAGTGGAATATTGCTTTAAGGCCCGGTAAAATTTGATTTTACCCAACAAATTATCTTTGCTTTTCATGACAAAATAGGATACGATGTCATGTCTGACAGGGTGGGCATTTGAACATGGTGCTACTGTAGTCTACCTTGCAGCCAAGCAAGCTTAGCATCATGCTTGAAAAGCAGAAATAAAAATGTTGAACTTTGTGTCTGCGTGTATGATTTCTTGGGTCAGGAGGATGTTGACTGAGAGGTCGTTCACAATATTTTTCCACCTTTCAAATTAAGTGTTCAACTGTGACACTAGCACTGGCTAGCTAGCATGATCATGGTAGCTAGCGGCTAACTAGCTACCACTCGGCTGTGATGCTATCCTCAGTGTTGACTGGTAGGTAGTTAGCTATTAGCTACTAGCATGCTAGTTGGCTAGTATCATGAGGGTAACACAAAACATTTATCAAATCAGTATGCATATAAATGTAGAATTTATTCTGTTTCATGACTGCAAGCCAGGCTGCAAACCGGAAATTCTGTTTTTTTATTTCGCGTGCATAGTCTGGCTGCAAAAATACAACATGGCGGCACCAAGAAACCCCATGTTCCGGGCTTCAAACAGGTCATAGGTGATGATGACACTTGACCCCCTGTGTTTCTGTGTGTGGCACCCAGGCACCCTGCTGACCACGCCCCAGCACAGCCAGCACATTGGAGGGCCTCCAGTGACTGTACCCACATACCGGCCCCAGGGGGCCCCCGGCTACAGCTACCTACCTTCACATTGGTAGAGCCGGCCTCATGTAAGCACTGAACCCAGGTCAGCTTCACATATCAACACACTGTTCTTTCAAAGGGCTGGGGCGAATATGTACTGAACTGTGGGCAGTGTATTGGTATGCGCTATTGTCATTTTGTTGTTATGGAGAAATACTGCTGCTATAGATACTGCAACTGTTGTTGTGGGGAAAACAAATGTAATTCTGGTGTTTTTCTTAAAAATTGACATGGTCATTTATGTGTTGCGTGTGTTTCATGACCCTTGGGCCTGTTACTTGTCATGTAATAACTCCCCATTAATAGAGTAAACCATTAATGTAATAACAGGTTGCAGTTAATAGTGTAATAATCCTGTTGACGTCATAAATTTACCATTGATGTAAGAACTTTTTTTCCCCTGTTAACATAATAATTATTACATTATTGGGTTTTATTACATTAACGGAAAGGTTGAGATTTTCAGTTTTCAAAAAACAACAAATGAATCAATACGTATGGAAGAGGTCTTTGGTGATTATTGTAAATGGCTTGAATTTCAAAACTTTCCACTGTCCTGTTAATGTAACTAAACCCAATAATGCAATTACGTTAACAGGAAGACAGTTATTACTTTAATACTAGGTAATTATTACATTAATGGGAAATGTATTACATTAACAGGATTATTACACTATAATCGAAAATTGTTATCAATTGTTTATTACATTAATGGAAAATTGTTACTTAAACAGTTGTACCAGGACCCTTGAAACCTTTTAAAAACATTACATAGATTCAAAAATACAGGGTCAATGAGAAAATGTCAATGACAAAATATGTTTTCTATTCTGCATTCCACAACAGCTATATGTTTCATTGAAGTTTTATGTAATTTTTGTGTTGATTGTATTAGCTCCAGTTCCTTTTCCCTTTGTGCCCCTAATCTCTCTTCCCTCCCTCTATTTCCATCTATCTGTGCTCTCAGATCTGGAGTCAAACATCGCTCAAGTCTTACATTGGTGATGTTCAGATGGAGGGAAGACCAACAATAAACAGTAAAGCGCAAGGGCCAGCTTATGCATTCTTTGTTTTGGAAAAGCTGCTTTTTTTTATGTTTTTTTTTTCTACAAGCCGATATTTCAGTTTTTTTTCATTTGGACAGTTATTTTATTTTCAACACTCTTACAGTATAATCCAGACATAACGGCCAGTTGTATAGTACATCCCTTGTATAGCTCTGCTTTTTAACATTTTATGTGTTTGTATATATTTTTGTTTCTGAAGACTGGAACCGATGCTCCGCTGGTTCCTCTCAGCAGTGAGAATGTACATGACTTTGTATGCTGCCGAATTTTTTATAATATTTCAGATTTGGGGCTTTATCTTATTTAATTTTGAACAGGGGATCGGCTATTTTCCAGTCATCTAATGGGAGTGTCAAACCTTATTTTACTCATTCTCTTTGATTTGCCTTTGTGATTTTTTTGGGGGTTTGCGTTCAAACGAGTCATCCTCCAGCATAGTTCAGCACAGGTTGTCTTCCAGCTTGTAGCAGTGCATTAACTTGTGGGTGTTGAGGTGGTGAAGCTCCACAAGGAGAATACCTTAAACATAGCTGCAAAACCAAGTAGAGGATATTTCCAGTGTGGTAGTGAAGACCTAACAACTTTATACATCTACTAGAGCATAGTAAGCCATTGAAATATCTTCAGTAGATTAATATATTACATAAGTATCCTGATGGGTTAGTGAGCAGGTTGGTGTAAGGTTATTTTTGTACACACATAAGATCACTGAACATGCAAACTAAATTAAACAGAAGGTGTTTTCTGCAAGTCACACTCCTAGGGGTGTAGAGATATATATCGGTCATACATATACAGCCCAACTCTCAGTAAATATGTCGATTTTTTGATAGCACAAGAGTATTAGACTACATGTTGTCCTCTGTCAGTTTGTATGCGATGAGTTTGGGATGTGTGTGTTAGATTCAATCCCCAAATGTAAGAACTGAAAGGAATGTGTGGTGAACGTGCTGCGAGATTGGTGGCAGGTGACGAGTTAAAGGGAAGCGGTGAGAGGGAAATAAGGGAAAAATTGTGCGATGCTGTAGTCCTCAGGCCCGCGCTCGATACTTATCTCCTATCTCCAAGTGTTAATTCCATTTATAGGCTGGAAATAAGAATCACAGGCAGTAAATCTGATTAAATCTGATGTTTACACAGAAATACAGCCAGGCGACTGCATGACAACAAGATCAGTTTGGGGTTCAGAGTCAAAGCTCTTTAAAATCTGATGTCAGAATTGATGCAGACAGTAGTAAGAGTTGTATGATCTAGTTTATGACTGATGGAGGATTACAGTATTAGTTGAAGCGCTGCATCCTCGCTGATGTCCGATCTGTCTTTCAGAGTGAACCAGGCCAGGATGCCAACACAATAACAGGCAGGGTGGGAGGAAGTTGGTAATGGGCAATGACATGTGGCTGGACTTCTAATGCCGCCGCTGTTTAGAGCCGGAAACTCATTCAGACTGAACGAGTTTAAAGGGGCAGTAAGTAATCTATGACCTTTATCGGCCTCTATTGGTGACCAGTAGGAACTGCAGCAATATCGACAGCTCGGTGGCCTGTAATTAACATAAATAATAAAGACACATTTTCACAATAGAGGGGAGTAACCTAGCTAAATAGAGCAAAGATCCAACAGAAACGTAATATATCACCATGCTAAATACTGGAATTGTAATACTGCTTTGTCATTTGCTTTTTGGCGTGAGAATGAGGCTTTTTGGGAGTGTCTTGAAACTCCGATTGCTGGGGAGTTTTGAAAGCCAGAAACCTCCGCACCTGGCCATGTAATCATTGAGTCATTGGTATTGATCAACACCCCTATCAACCACTCACAGATATACTTGGATCATTTTGTGCTATGGGACAGTAAAAATCTTACTTACCGCCCTTTTTAAAGGGCATTAGGTGGAAATGACCTCCTTTGTGATTTGGGAGAGGATGAGGAAGAAATCAAGTCTATGGCATAGCTCTTCTTTTTATGCGAACACATAACAGTTACTATGCGTGTATTTAACAGTAATAATCGATGCTATAAAACAGTTATTAGCTCTTCAAAGAGGCTTCACAGTTCTGTTAATTGGATTATTTTTGGGTCTCATGAAAGAAACCGTCAGCATCAAATCACTCCAGTTTAGATCAGGAAAAGTGATGACACTGATGAATCTAACTATAAGAAAGACATTCTTACCTGCAATATCCTGAGCACTCATTTACTTACCAGAGATCAGTTGTCAATCACACTTGGAGCTTGAATTTTCTGTTGATGCAGTTTGGGTTTCTGTAGGTGGCGCTCTTTTCTCTCTTTTCTCTCTTCTTTGTCTGTTCAGCCATGGTGGCTATTGCTGCTCATGCTAACTACCCAGTTCTTCTTCTGTTTAATCCAAAATAATCAGAAACAATAACAATGTAAAAGCTTTCAAGAACTGGCTATTGGTCGAATCACTATTGTGTTATCAATCAGTGATAGAGAGTAGCAACACAGACATTTGATATGAAAAATTTGCAGATTTTTACTTTAAACCATAGGTGTTAAAATATGTATTTTTCGTTTTTGGAATGTAATTTAATCTTTAATTGTTTAAATTTGTATTGATCGGTTGGTGTATTACTTTTTAAGATGGAGGATCTTGAGTGTCAAACTGTTGCTCACCACTGGAGGTTTCACTGGAAGTCTGTTAAATGAATGAGCTCAGCATGGAAAAAGGCATTACCTTGCACCTGTCTGCAACTAGTTCACTAGTTGGCCGTTTCCTCTGGACACTGAACCACTACAGAGTAGGCATAATCAGTGATTATTAATCACCTACACTTTGATGACAGAATAGAAAATGACACATTTTAAAGCTTGGTTGTATGCTACGTCTGCTTTGGAGATAATAGAGATCAATAGATAGGTACTTTTGTTCATCAGGAGGGAAACTGAATTGTTGCAGCAGCAACATACATCTGAGACACAATGCACAACATAAAAGAATGCTGTAATATGACTAAGAAAAAATAAAAACAACCTGCCTCCCCTATAATCCAACATTTGGCACTGTAAGCAATAAACATCCATACACAATATGTACAACAAAGATATTTCACATATCCTCTTAACCGCATATTGACATATAGTGCAAGTCCATATCTTGATTTTCCTCGCTCTGCATGTTGCCCCATTTGACACACTGCTCATAGTGCCATATTGCACATAATGGCATAGTAGCATCATTGCATTGACAATGCAAAGACTGACATACAGTACTGCATATGAACACCGGAAAAGATGACGTTGACTTATCATGCATTGTAAAGTGATGACATACTGCATAACAGTGACATATTGGCATAATGAACACATAGGGAAAGACGGCATGTTGACAGGCAGCACCTCCAGTGACGGTTGTATTCGCATGTAGTCTACAGAGGCAGGAACCGGTTCTTTAACATCCAACTATCTTTGGGTAAGGCATAAGAATAGAAGACCTTCAAGAATAGATTTTGCTTTAAAAGACTACCCCGACTTTTTGGGAGTTTGGTCAATTGGTCACCGTACCCAATATGTGAAGAGATTGGTACCAAAATCTGTGTCTCTGGTAGGTAGTTCTATCTGGTGCGCATGCTAAAGCTTTAGCATACAGTATGTTAAGTAATCGTAGGCGGTTAACATTATCCAAAGTATTAACATTGACGTTTGAATCTACAGGCCATAGAATAGAAAATAATACCAGTTTTGGATTTCTTAAAGGTTTATCTTCATACTTTGGATAACGCTTATCGCCTACGATAAAAGATGCATATGCTAAAGCGTTAGCATATGCACCACACAGAGCTACCACAGACACAGAGATGATTTTGGTACCAATCTACACATATTGGGTAAGGAGACCAATGGGCCAAACTCCCAAAAAGTCAGTGTAGACCTTTAAGTTTCAAATTGTTGTAAGTTTCCTTTGGTCCTTCAGCCTTATCCAACCTTAATTTGAATGCTTACTTTTAGAAAAAAAAAAAATGTAATGTGTCTTCCAGACAGAAATGTGAATTTTTGACTAGAGTCAGCACCTTGAGATGCAGAACCTCCCAACCCAGCGTTATTACAGTGTTCTGCAGCAATGATGATAGAACCTGTTTGTAACACTGGGTTAGGATTACATTAAGGCAGAGAACCACATTAGAGTTGTGTATATGAAGTGTACATTTGTTTTTGTTTTAATGTTGTATATGACGATCAATTAGTGAAGCCGAAGTATGGAAGGTTTGTAATTGTAATATATTTACTGTATCATGTTGAAGATTGAAAAACTAATAAAATCTTTCCACAAAAAGCCCATGTCTGCTCTTGTTTGGTTTCTTCTCGTCTTCTCGAGAATCTCCCACAGTCACCTAGCTAGCTACATAGCTACCACCTTTAACTTACCAGTCAAAGTATGTATGTGTCTTTTCAAATGATAACTTTTTCTGTATTTCTAATAGAAAGAGCAGGGAGCAGGGAGAAGCAGGACATGACCATGAGAAATTCTGCCTGATATTAGCTACAGTTAGCTTGGCTTCGTACAGATAGCTGGTTGACAGTCATAGTATTTATACAATTTAGGGATATTTTTTTTTTTATCAATTTCTACCTACTCTAAATTTTACCATTGTTTTGCACTTTTTCTGCACTGTTAAAAGGAGAAGCAGAGAGCAGAAAGGTGAGGAGTAACTCGCTGGCCAGATGGCAATTCATAGTATTCCCATGATGTCACATGCATTTCCTACCAATATGGCGCTTTACAATACACACAGCTCATTGGCTGTGTTTGTCATTTGATTGTAATCACCTGTTAATTTATTACAATCATCTGTTATTTTCCTACCAAGATGGCCGTGTGGTGATGTAACAGAATACTATGAATAGGATATGATGACATAGAATTTTATATTCTTATGATATTTAGGTTGTTACAGTATTTATACATAAATTTAAGGGATGCTCTTCTAACTTTCAACATTTCACCATTGCTTTTCATAACAGCGGGTGATTCTGGGGTGCATTAACAAAAGCACTAAATATTCTGCTTTCTTTTCTAGCTAGCAACAGTACGTCTTCATACAGTTAGCAGGTTGACAGATAAGGCATTTATTACAATTATAGGGATACCCCTGTTAATTTCTACTCCAAATTACTGTTACTCTTACACTTTTCCTGCACTGTTAATAGGAGGAGCAGGGAGCAGCCTGTTAGAACAAGCCTACATGTTATGTTGAATAGCTGTGGCCTATAGTATCTCATTTATTAGTTTAATCTTATTGCAGGATATATTTAAAAATCAAATTGGACAGGGTCATTCTGCAACCTGGTAAAAACCGTCTGCCCCCCTCACCTCTCAAATGATCGCTCCATAGCCAACACAAGTGGTTCCCAAACTGGGGTCCAGTGACCACCAGGGGTCTTTGAAGGTGTTCCAGGAGCCCACAGGGAAAAAGAAGAATAGTTTAATTTCACTGTTATTTCATTCCTAGAGGGACAGTAGGACATTGGGTTCAGTTAGTGTAACTGACATTATGCAGGAGGTGATCTGACGACTAAATATAAAAGCACTGAGAACCACATACACAGATGTGTAATCCCCCTTTAATCCTCAAATTTGTGTCCACTAGAGGGATCAAATCCAGCGTTATCAAAGATGGCCTATGGTTGAGAAGATGAATCACTCAATAGTAAAAACACTAGTCTGTAACTTTCTGGGTGTTAATACTTATACATGAACATATCCACACATAATACTGTGTCAGTGGCCATTCTGGTTCAGACCTGAAACAATTTATTTCTCAAAAACTATTCATCAAAAAATATTAATTTTAGCTCTGGATGTTAACAATAGGCTACTTTCTGTTTGTGTGCAAAATTGGTCCAATGAAGCCTTGGATGTTTTTACTGGAAGGTATCTGCAACAGTAGGCCATAAGTTATTGATCATGAAATGTATAATGTAATACAAGTGTAGTCATTGACATATCTTTCTGTTGCTGATGAAAAGTGAATTAATTCAGTGTCACAAAGTGCTAACAGGCCAAGAATTATGTTGCATGGGTGTGATGCCAGAAAGACAAAATTATAGCTAATTAGGTAATGTTAGTACCCAGTAAAATTTCTCATAATTCAGGATTTTGATACTCTGTTATATTGTCTGTAATGCCCCAGTGTCAGATTCTTGAGACGTTTTGATAATCAAGAGGTAGGGCCATAGCAAAATAGGCAGAAGGTGCAATAATAGCAGGATAATTGACGGTGGTCCATTTTTTGCGCTTTATTTTGAAGGCAACATCATTAAACCGGAAATCTCAAATCTGATTTTTAAACGACGTAATTTCCGGCAAAGGGGGCAGGTCTTAAATTGTCAACTAACCGAAGAACAACAAAAACAAACAGATAAGACCAAGGAGGTTCCGGGGATGGTGAGTGCAAAAGTCTCACTGTATTGGTAAAATATAAATGTAAACTGTGTGCACCTCGCATTAACATTTTCTCATTATCTTAATTTGTGACTTTATGAAGTCTTGACATTGACAAAAATCCCCGTAGCTACCGTAGTGTCATACCGATCCAAAGGTAACGTTAACGTTACACTCCTGGACAACCTGTTACTTCAAACACAAATTAGTCGGTGACACTTTTTTCCAAGAAAATATTGATTGCCA
Organism: Centroberyx gerrardi; assembly: GCF_048128805.1. Lineage (NCBI taxonomy): Eukaryota > Metazoa > Chordata > Actinopteri > Beryciformes > Berycidae > Centroberyx > Centroberyx gerrardi. The sequence continues at coordinate 29,466,093 of NC_136007.1, read as the reverse complement.
ATACTTTCGCAAGTTGGCCTGGCTACAGACCGAATTCATTAATCCAATACTTCTGTCCAAAGTCTATGTTTAGCTTGTTATTTCGTCCATTCGTTTCTGCTGGAGTGCCATAGGCCTCTCTGGCACAAACAGCCCCGATACGTGCCGTGCTCTCTGGCATGAAGAAAAAGTCAAGTCGAACTACATTCAGAAATCTGGTAGTTTAATGTTGCCTTACTTATCGGCAAGTATACATAGCAGGTAGTATATGGCTTTAGACCTTTTACGAATCCATATAAGCCACCCTTCAATTCGGCATATATCCAATACACTAAGCAATACTCATTACAATAAATTTACAAGTATTAAAATTGGTTCACCTATTATTGCCACAATTTTCTTCCAACAAAATACACCGAGGGCGATAGAGAGCAGTGTGATTCAGTTTTAAAAGTTGAGAGTGCTGCTTGGTGTATTGGATGCATGTCGAATTGAAGAGTGCCTGCTAATGATTTGTAAAAGTGCCTAAATTATGTACTGTAATGTACATAATTGTACATTAATGTAATATGAATGAGAGTTTGGAGTAACTTTCTCTCCATTCAAAAGAGAACGTTGCGTGCCCGTTTGTTCTATAGACAAATATCAATGCTATTCTGCAACGATGGAATCGTTCAATAAAAGTTATTCAATTCTGACATGTTCAATCATTCCTCTTTCAACTGTAATGTAATGGCTTTTAAACAAACATGTTGTCATAGCAGCGAGCTGAACTCCCCTCCCCCCCTCACAGCTACCTCCATCTTGTGTCAATTGTTTTCCTGCCTGCCAGGTACCCAGCTGTCACTACCTTTCTTTAGTTACCTTTGTACTGGAAGTCTCAGTGCTTTTGTTGAGGAGTTGAGGGTGTCTTTCTGTGTAGTTATCTTTTCCTAGAGTTTGCCCCGGGTGCCCTAACTCACTTTCAAGACTCCACCTAGCAGCATTTTTATAGGTTCTCTCCTTGCTTCACCAAAGTGCTCATCAACATTTTCTCTCGCAGGAAAAGAGGCATTTGATCTGATGTGTTGTTGAAAAGGGCTTTCCTTTGGTCTCTGCTACATCAGAGGTAAGAACCAGGTGATCTGTGAAATGGGAAACTATCTTTGACAGAAACATCAGACAGGGTCCGGACAGAGTGTCCAGTCGTTTGACAAGCGAACCACCTCATGTAGTGGTTGGTCAAGATGATGAGACTCCCTCTGTCTGAAACTGATAGGGCTGATCAGTGTTGAAGAGACCTGAGCACCTGGGTGCTGTGTGTAGGGGTTACATCTGTTTTGACGTGTCTGAATGATGTTATCGCAACAATGTGCTACTACAAATTTCATAAAACATTCTCTATTTTTGTTATTGTAAAAATGTAGGGAATTACTGAAAATGGGATAGCAACCAGCATTAATGATACTACTACTATTGTTATTGCTGCTACTACTATTACTACTGCTACTACTACTACTATTGCTACTGCTACTACTGCTACTATTACTACTACTACTACTATTATCACTACTACTACTATTATCACTACTACTACTATTACTACCACTACTATTACTATTACTATTGCTACTGCTACTACTGCTACTATTACTACTACTACTACTATTATCACTACTACTACTACTACTACTACCACTACTATTACTATTACTATTGCTACTGCTACTACTGCTACTATTACTACTACTACTACTACTATTATCACTACTACTACTACTACCACTACTATTACTATTACTACTACTACTGCTACTGATACTACTGCTACTATTACTACTACTACTACTATTATCACTACTACTACTACTACCACTACTATTACTATTACTACTACTACTGCTGCTACCACTACTATTACTATTGCTACTGATACTACTACTGCTACTAATACTAATAATTATCCTAATTGTTTAACATCTTTTTAAAAAAAAAGTTAAAAAGCGTTGTAAAATAAAAATAAGCAGGGAATTGAATGAATGAATGATTGGCTAAGAGTAGAAGACTGTTGTGCTGGGCAGCTCCCAGTGTGAATGTGTGACTGTATGAGGGTGAAGCATCCATATCTACAAATCATGTGGCACACTGATGGATAAGCAAACTGACCATGATTACAACAAAGCCATACACAAGTCAAATTCAGTATCCATTATTTGATAAATAGCTATAGTAAAATTGACTCCCTGTTCAGACCATGTGCTGTGGTGAACAAGATACTTAACAAATTGCTGACCATATTCATGGCTGTTTTTTTAAATGCTCCACTCTATTGTACCTGGTGGACATTAATATTGCTGGCAAAAATCATTTAATCAATCAGTATTATCTAGAGATTGCTTAATTTAGAAACTTTAATTTCCTGAAAATGATCATGAGATGATAATTTTCCTGAAAAGGGCTCATCTGTTATAATCATTATTTGTAATTGGCATGAAAAAATGTAATAATCAGTAAATATTCATATGTATTAGACATTGCAAATACTGCTGATACTGGTTTTTGTTCTTATTAGGCTTATTTGGGGGTGAAATTGGTCTTAAATTAGATTTTTACTCATTCACAGAAAACGAGACTAAGTTCTTAGCTTTTATAACTTGCATTATAAATCTTGATATTTTTATTCTTTGACTACCTGGATTGTCTAGGCTCTGCTGTAGAATGGCTGATAATCTTATTTGATGTATGCCGTATCAATCTAGGATTTATTGTCATGCCAGATGCATGAAGTCCCACAAAAATCCTTGTTACCTTTCCCCTTGTCTCACCTCTTGTTTTCTGCGGTCTACAGAGTGTCACTATAGCATTAGTTTTTAAGCCCCCAGTTGCAATAAGAATTGTAGCACAAAGCGGCTTAGAAGCTTTGGCCTTTTTGTCTATCCCATCTTTTCCCCCACATACCCTGCAGTTCCTTCACACCTTCTCTAGGGGGCACACCCAGCAGTCTGACTAACACTGGTATGAGAGGATAATTGCATCCAGTGTTGTATGTCAGGGGTTCTCAAACATTTTCATGTCACAGATGTCCAAATAAACACACATTATGATCATGGGCCCCCATATAATACAATGTATTCCCAGGGATCCATATGGTAGTTGTTGATTTAGTATTGAATTATAGAACTGGGAAGATAATAGTAGTGAGAGCAAAACCTATTATTACAGTAGTCATATGGTATTATTACAAATAGGAATATTTGTGCATCCATTTACTAGGACTAGACTTATACTAATAGCTCAATGTAGTGTTAGTGACATCCTGCTGATTTCTTTGCGAGCAACATTATAATGATGTGTTCATCCATTCACACTTTTTTAAGAATCAGTTTTATTGACCAAGTAAGTTTCCACATACTGGGAATTTGACTCATGTAGGTCACAATGCATTTTATAAATGCCGTAAATTTAAAAAGTAGTTTATAAAAAAATCGTAGAGCAGAAATTTAGGGATTAGATCTCTTAGGTGTAGTATGTGTAAAATGGGTGCTTAAGTAAAAAATAGTATATAAAAAAGTATAACCAGTATATCAAAAAATGAAAAATAGAAATTTAGGAATTACATTAAGCAATAACACTGACTTAATAACACTTAAGCAATAACATTCACACACCAATTTGCACAACATTAACAACATTTTTTAAATGCTATCAAACCCTCACAAAGATACAAGGTTTGGGTTTTAATTTAATAATTAGATTTTGGCCCTTTGCAAACATAAAAAATAGTTTGCTGTTGCTCAACAATAAACATCCTTGCTTGCTTCACTCCATTCCAATGTTAACAAGGAGTTATAGTTCGTATATTGAGGTTATAAGCGCTCATGGAACAGCTCTCGTCCAATCACAATGTGCGGTGTAATGTAATGTAGAATAAACCGTAAACCCAGGTTCAGAGTAGAGTGAATCAAAGCAGCGTTCCTCTCTTTGGGTCATTGTTGTTTCAGTGGGTTGACGTCATATTGTGCTTGGATTACAGTGTCACTTTTGTGGCCAACGTGACACTTGTCCCTCTCTCCTCTATAAACCATCAGGGCCATAGACTACCGGTCCCTGGCACTGCCACCTCGGATACCCACTGCCTGGCCAGCCCCGCAGAGAGTTGGCAGGGCATTGCCTTCTTCCCACCGCCGCAGTAAAGGCTTAAGGTACCTGTGAGCGTGTGAATGAAGTCCATTTCATAGATACACCTGGAAAAGAGGCATGAAATAACACAGGAGAGGCGTACACTCATGTAGACACAAGGTATAGCTAGTTAATTTGATCAGAAATCAACAAAATCGACTGGTCTTCTTGACTGTGGAGTGATATGATTAGATATGAAACAGAACTCACGTGTTCATTGACCAATCAGAATTGAGTACTCAACAAATCTATGTAACGATTATATGTAGATGATAATATATGGACATTTGTGCCTTTAATTGTAATTGTTTTTTTGGGTGACAGGCTGAGCAATAAAGCTAGATTAATTATTGTATTTACATTGGGGGATCACATAGGGCAATTTTCCAGCTTTGGGGGGTGGGAGGGGGGACTGCAGCTGAATGAATGTAAAGCAAACACTGTCTTTCATGTCACGTCACTTTAAAGCTGCACTAGGCAAGATTTTTTATGTAAAAATACACCCGTCTTATCAGCTTATCAAAGTGGCAATAATTGAGACGCCATACATTTGCCCTGTTTGGCCAAATTAAATTCTGGTGGATATGGTCACTGGTCAGAAATGTTCTCCACACAAGTGACGAACTGAAACTTTAGAGCGAAATCCAAAAGAGTTTTCCTAAGCAGCAGTGAGCGAGTGCTTCAAAGCAGACCTGGAGAGTTCGGCAGTAAGATGGAACAGCATTAAACTGGTGTGACTGCTTTTCCTCTGCATACCTGCTTAGGGCTGGAACCATGGATTCGTCCTCCGATGAAGAGGAGGTGCGCACCTTCGTCCAAGTGATCGCCGAGAAGTACAACCCGGAGAACTTCCCCTACTGCCGTGGCCAAGGCATGGGGGTAGTGGTGCTGCCCAGCCCTCCGGGATCACCCACCAAAGGTGAGAGATCATTTAGGTCGGTCTATTAGGGTTATATCATTTTTATGTCCGTGATGGAGCCGTGTTCACTTGACAGAATAAAATGTAAACAATTCTCTTGAAAGCACAGTAAAGGGTAGAAATAACAGGAGTTTCCCTGTTTGCAGACCGTCTGTTCCTGCCCAGTGTGCTGGTGCTGAATGACTGTGGAATCAGCAAAGCCGGTGACAGGGCAGAGGTGGCGGCTTTCTGTGCCCATGTGGTAGAACTGGACCTGTCCTACAATCAACTTAAAGACTGGGGGGAGGTGGGTGGCCTGAACTCTGTGCCAAAGATGTTCTAGTGAAAATTAGCTTGCTCATTCTAAATGTGTGAATGAGTGAGCGGTTAAACACAAATAACTGCAGAGTAATCATGGCTCAACATCAAGTATTTTTGAGCATTTGTCCTTTGGGCAGATAGACAGAGTTTTTACCTATTCAAATGCCTTTCAGTTTTCCAGTTTAAAAAAGTAGTAATCTGAGGCATGCAGAGAATTCTTATTGTTGAACCCTGATAGATTATTCCAGTTGGTATATGATAAATCACATTATTTGAACCTCCAACTATTGTTACTGTTTATTTTCTTTCGACCTTATGTCACTTGCTGGATGAGAAAGGCATTTACTATTGCTCAAGTAATTTGACAGTATGGTTGCAGTAACTTTTTACATGGCAAACAATCTAAAGTCTGTTAGGGTGCATGTATTTGAATGTGCACATGCTTCTGTACCCTTCTATTATTCCAGTAATAAAATATTATCCCAAAATGATCTGCTAAAAACAGTTTTTAGTCAGGAATAGTTGCCTTCTGTGACTACTAATGAAAGCAGCTCAGGGAAGGACATTTATGGAGTTTAAATAAATAAATTATTCAATATTTAAGGAAGGAAATGTTTGTCAGAAATAAATCTGTTTTGTTCAATAAATAATTCAATATATAAACAAACAATAATAACCCCCTTATTGGTTTAATTAGCATATGTTTGCGTTGATTTCTCACAGATATGGTTTTGCACCACAAAATAACATACCAGGGATGGGTAAAAAATGAAAGCCCTTTTGAGTTTTCTTTTCCACTTGTTTTTGGGTTGCCAGATCTGCACCATCGTCTCCAACATCCCCCACCTGGACTTCCTCAATCTGAGCATGAACCCTCTGCGCGGCGTGGAGCTGGAGCCCAGCCTGGCCGAGGTTTTCTCCAGGGTCCGGCGACTCGTCCTCATCAATACACACGTCAGCTGGGACACCGTGCACACGCTCACGCAACACACACCAGAGTAAGTGATGGAAATGATATGTGTTGATGTTATCCTCATCCTCACTTGCATCGGTGTAGTGTTCAGTAGGGTTAGACCGATATATACGGGGCTTTTATTAAAAATCGGATATCAGCCAGTTAGTGTCGTCTGCCTCCGATATGATGGATATGATTTGGGTATACAGTGGATATGATGGTCTAAATGCTGTTTCAGAGGCTTTTCAACCCTGACAAGAATAAAATTAAAGAAATTAAAGAATAAAACAGTGAAAGCTTCTATTTTTGTTTAAATGTTTTGCCATGAAAATGGCCAAATTTAAAGAATATTGACTGAATATTGATTGAATATTGGCACAAAATAATGTTTATTGGCAGCTTTAATCCAAAAAAGATACCATGTATTGGCCCTCAAATACCCATATTGGTCAAACCTTCCTAATTCAGCCCCACCTCACCTTACAGGCTGGAGGAGCTCTTCCTGTGCCTGAACAGCTACAACACTGTGTTAGAGTCCCAGACGTCCTGCCCGTCCCTACGCCTGCTGCAGATTACGGACAACCAGCTACAGGAATGGACAGAGGTCAGGAAGTTTGGACTGATGTACCCCAGTCTGGACACGCTGGTGCTGGCCAACAACAGCCTGAGGTCTGTGGACGACACTCAGGAAACACTGCAGCGCCTCTTCCCTAACCTGCGCAGCATCAACCTCAACAACTCAGGTCTGAGCTTTGCCCTGCTTTTGTGTACTGTTGATAAAGGCATAATAGCTCTTTAAAGCAGCTAGTGGAGGATGAGTAGAAACAACTGCAGAGAGGGGTGGAGGTTTTTTTTACATGACCCCAGAAGCCCTCTAGTGGCTCGTCCATGCCATAGGCGTTTGAGCTCTACATGGTTCACTCCGTTAAAATTATTTTAATGTCATGTCAGAATATCTTAAAGTGTGTTAACGGCCACATTACAAAAGTTGCAAACAAATATGTGTTTTTTATGACCCATGGCCACAAATGACTCAATTCTCAAGTTAAATACTTATGCAGTTGTATCTGTTATTCAGGGCTGGGCAAATGGGAGGATATTGGGAGGCTGAATTTCTTCCCTAAGCTGGAGGAGGTCAAGGCAATGGGGATTCCCTTACTGCAGCCCTACACCAACCAGGAGAGACGGAGCCTCACTGTAGCACAGTGAGTCTGCACACACACACACATGTCAAACATTTCCCGCCGTATACATATACATTTATTTACAGTTGTCACATTTACACATGAACACACATAACGTTTGACTGTTGCCCCTCAATGCAGGCTTCCATCTGTGTCGGTGCTGAATGGGAGTGCAGTGTCGGATGGAGAGAGAGAGGATGCAGAGAGGTTTTTCATCAGACACTACCAGCACGGTCCGGAAGAGGAGCTTCCTGAGAGGTACTCAAACACATGCATGTCTTTTACAACACACACACACTTATTTTAAAGGCGTGGGGGGGTATCTTTAGAGATGGATAATCTAATTCAATTCAATTCAATTCAATTCAAAAAACTTTATTTATCCCCGAGGGGCAATTCCTGAAGCAGGCATAGTAAAAGGACACAACAAACAGGACATATAAGACAAACATGATAGACAAGCAGTGGCCACGTGGCAGAGACAGTACAGTACACAGCAGTGACAATACATGACAGTGGCAGTGACCGTGTAGCAGATATCAAATGTCCAGCAGTAATAATAAATAATATAAGAGTCTTAAAGTGCGAAAGAGTGGTGGCCGGCATAATGGGGGGGGGGGGGGGGGGGGACTGTGGCAGACCAGTAGGTGTGGGGATTAATCCCAGGCGAGGGAGGAAGAGGGGGCCCGGGGCAGACTGGAGTTTAGTAGGCGAACAGCCTCATATATGAAGACTGCCTTCCTCCGTTTAGTCCTAGCTGCAGGGCAGCGCAGACGCCTACCAGAGGGCAGCCATTCGAAGGCCCTGTGTAGGACATGGGTGGGGTCCTGTAGGATGGAGTGGGCTTTCTGGAGCGTTAGCTGATCATGCAGTGAGGTCAAAGACCGGAGGGGGTGGCCTATGATTTTGGAGCAGGTGTTCACATTATTCTGGAGGCGCTTCTTGTTGTGGATCTAATGCTTTGTCCTTGTTCACAGTAAAAAGGTTAAAATTGTACTATTTGTAGTTTTGCCAAAGTTGTGTTTAGAAAAACAAAATGTTGCCTCTCAAACAGGCCAGTCAGAACATGGTTGGTTTGTAGTGTAGTAAGCTGACTTAACTGGAGTCAACCAATCATCTTACATTTATGGCAGGGGGAGGGGGGGGGAGCTAGTACTGTCAGCCAATCAGAGCAGTGTCTCTTTCAGGCTGCTAGGAACGCCTCCAAAATGGCTTTTAGCTCTTCAAGTGGGCGAAGAGCACTAGAGAATATATTACCAAAAATATAAATTATATTCACTTCACTGGTGAGTTACATAGACTCAAGTTAAGGATATAAAATTGTAGGAAAAGCTTTCATCAGATTTCCTTGTCCCAGTTAAAGGTGCTATGTGTATCATTTTAACATCAATAAATCATTACCACATTAATTTTGCGACATTAGTATAGTTACCATAAACAAACAAGACCACTGCCTAGAGGATTGTCGGCCTCTATCAGCCTCCACACTGCATTTTACATTGTGAGCCACTGGGTCGGCTTTATTGGTTCTGTTATCAGCTCTCATCCTTCTTCTTGCTCTTCAAAACAAATGGAGCAACGCTAGGGAGTGGGAGGGGGGCAAGTAGCAACATCCTCTTTGCAACAGGGAGCAACGGAGATAATGCGAAATGTAGTCTTAATTTTGAGAAACGCACAGGAAAAATTCTGTTTAATAATCTGTTAAAAAAACAATGTACCTTGTATTTTTGGGCTCATTTTGTAGTTTGGTGGTGTATTTTTCTTACTCCTGTGGATAACTGGCCAAACATAGATGATGTGACGTTGAAATACTTTCAGCATAGCTACAATGGAGTTTAATAGCAGAGAAATTTTCAGTGGTAAACGTCAGGTTTTGGTGTCAGTCCCTCAGAATCAAAGAGCAAGGGCTTCTTTCTAGAGCCGCCATTTTGCACCGACGTTCAATAATCATACAGGGAGAAATCCATCGTAGAAAAGGAGAAAGACCAGTTTCTCCACTGATAGCAGCCTCAGTAGACCAGAATACAATGCAGTTTTGAGTAACGGATGCAACTCTCAGCCACACGTGGAACAAGTTCAGGCATGTTCTCTGGGGCTTGTTGAAAGGCATTCGAGGAAATGAGGAAATCATTAACTGGAGTAGAAGCAAACAAGGCAGGTTAAGGGAGAGTGGGTACAACAAAAAGGCAAATTACAACTCCTGGAATCCTTTGAACATCACAGACTGATGATATTGAACGGTATAAGAATATCTGAGGGTGAAATTTTCCTTCTTAAAGTTTATGATACTGTATTTTGGATGAGAAATCAGAGAAGAGGGCATTAGTCTAATCTACTTATAATAATCGGCTTGTACTCATTTCTCAGCCAAATTTTTCAATTACCTATCTGGTGACATGGTTCATGTCTTTGAAAGCTCAGGTCAGTCTCCCTAATTACTCTAGGGTTTCTGATATGTTCCTTGTTTTTTTTAAAGTCAAGAAAGTTAAGCGGGCAGAAATAGACCTTTTTTAGGGCTTTGATCTTAGGACATGCGCCTCAATTTTGTCCTTGTTTTAACCCTATAGAAAATTTTGGGACATCCCGGAAAGTAGTTTTTTGTTTTTTTATCTTTACTCACCCAGGTAAGGTTTCCTAGCGTTTAAAGGACACTTAGTTGACAGTAGTTGATGAAGAATAGAAGAGCATTACTCATTCACTCGTTCACATTCATTACTCATTCATGTTCCCTACGCAGATTTCTTTCCCGGCCATTCCAGTAACCTTCACAAGTCACAAACCTGTTTCTCTTCCCTTTACCCCTGCCATTGTCCCCACGTTTCTATTGTCAATGCAGTATAACAGTGAGTTCAGTGAGTCCAGGAGACAGAGAGAGAAATAAAATAAGTTGTAGTGACTAATATTTCTGTATAATTTCCTGAAGGGAGTACAGGTTGAAGGAAAGATCTACGCATCGGTGTTTAGAACAGCAAATGTAAAAGCTTTTATGAATTGGATATAGGTTGAATCACAATTAATTGATATTAATTGGCGATATAGAGTAGCAAAACGGACACTTATTTTTATAAGTTTTTTTATTTTTATAAATAATAATATTTTAAGCTTAAGTTCAAGAACCCAAGACCATGTGCTCTGATGCAGCCCAGGTACATTTCTGTGCTTATGAGTGTTTAGACACTTCAGTTATGAAGTACTGTTGATCGTTGGTCGTAGCAGAATATATTAGGCAGTTGTCCACCTCTAATTTGATGGATATGATGCAATTTGATTACACGTTTATTGTAGAATTGATAAATACTTCACTGGCTGTCTGTGGGAAACCCTTAACCTGAATTGATGATAATGCAACATTTTGATTGGATTCCACACAAGTATCCAGGAATAGGTTTTTATAATTATTGGTATTACTGCTTTGCTGGGTGTCAGTGGAGAGCTTCAGAGTTTCAGAGGCTTTTCCATCCTGCCGGTAAAATTCTGGCATTAGGAAACACTGAATACTTGTAATTCTTTAGAGTTTTTTTGGCATGAAAATGGTCAAATTTGCCACAAAATATCATCTATCGGCAGCTTCAATCTAAAAATATTGCTATCGACTTTCAAAAACCCATATCATATGCAGTATTAGTGAAATATATCGGAACTTGGAGTGGAATATACAGTTAACATAGTTGCACACTCCCTCTCCACTTACAGTAGAAGACTCTCAGCTCTGTGAATACCTGCCAAGTCGTACCTCTAACAATGGCAACAACCCACTCATTGTGTCTTCAATATATTTATATGATATAATTTTTGGAAAGGCCTGCTTTAGGGCCCTGGCGCGGCTAAAATAATTGCCCGCACTCTCCATCGGCTGCATTCCACTTAACCTCAGCAGAATGTGGGGGAGGGATTTCTGAAGGAAGGTGCGGTCCCTGACTGGGGGAAACTAACCTTTGGGAGACAATGCCACCAGTCTCTCCCCACTCAATGAGTCCTTTGTGCCGGGAATTCTCTGATTGGAAAACCGATACACAAGGTAGCAGGTTGATTTTTTTTTTTGTTTTTTTTGTTTTTTTTTGTGTATGTATACACCTCCTCTGTCAACTTCAAACCTTAAGTTGAGAGATTGATTTGTTTCCTGATGTCACTGGAGCTGGCATAGCACTGCTTCATCATGAATTGTCTACCTAATTATGGCAAAGTGCTCATTTGGATGTGAAGGACAAGGGGCGAGTATATGTATATGAGGGGGAAATTACATTTTTTGTGAATATTTTTCTGCACTGCAACCATCCAAAGGCCTCCACGCATTTAACTGTATCCACGTTTAACTTTCTCTTCCCATTTCTTCGTTTCATCGCTTCCTCCTTATAAACGGCATATTCATGGCCTTGGTCCCACGCCAGTTTCTCAGTGTAGATCCTGGGTTAGGGATCGCCGTGACTGCGTGCGGGTGTTATGGGGGGTGTTGGACACGGTCGCTAAGCAGTGGACACACTGCTATCCCCTTTCGATTCGGATGGGGCCGTGGCCTGACTACCCCCAGAGATCAGAGCCTGCAGGGTGGGTCACAGCCTCTCAGGTGAACACACAGATCTGACACAGCCTGGCTTTGAGTAACCATAAACTCAGCCTTAAACCACAACTCGGACTGCAGACACGGACATATCTAAACCACTTTGGAAACGGTCAGAGGTAGAAAAGTAGATACATTTAGGGCAATGGGGTAAGGGGTTAGCTGTACTCAAAAAAGCTTGAGGGACGAGTTGCCAGTATTTCAATAAGGAAACAGAAAAAATGAAAGAAATGTGTTTGCTGGAAAGGAGGGATTAGTTGCGAGGAAAGAGTGAAAGAGCAGACTGGCTCGGAATAGAAATCCGAGAGTCCGAGTAGCCTTAGAATAAGTAGAGAGGGACTGAAAGGGGAGTGGGCCTGGAAAAAGTGGATTTTGAGGGCAAATCGGGGGGGGGGGAATGAGGAAATCAACATTTCAACTTTTTAAGCAGGTCATCTTTCAACTGGAGAACTCGAGAACAGTAAATGAGAGAATGAGATAGTATGAAACGCCAGAGGAGAAGTCGGCAAAGATCTGGGCTAGATAGCATCTGTATTAGCCCCAATACTTTCAGCTGTACACAGCTATTGGCGCTGCTACTTTTTGCCTCAATTACCAAAGATTATCGGAAAGACATTTGGAATGCGTGCTTGTTATCACTTGCCAGAGTATTTGTCTCGTTATATACCTTGCTTACCACATGAAATGAGGCCTTTTAGCTAAATGGCCGCTCATAGAATGGCACTTTGTGCACTGTGGCCTTAGAGGAGAATTCCCAGGGTGGACCGGGAGTTTTGGCCTGAAACCCCAGGCCAGGGGATTTGCTTTGTGGGGGAGTTTTTGGGGAGGGAAGGGAAATTGCTTTGATTGGCCCAGCTGTTACAGTAGCTTTGAAAGCACAGGCCTTTTCTCCTGGATTTTATTTAATCGTTCCTGGGCCCTTATCTCTAGCCTGCATTCCCCCGAGGTGGCAGAGAGCTTTCTCACGGCAAGCGAGAGGCAGAGAACTCAGTGTTTCGCTCCCTCGCAAACACTCGCACACATACACGCACACACACATTTACTCAAACACTCAAATGAACACACATTGTCCTTTTATAATAATTTACAACATATTGTTATCCCTCTCCTTGTTATTTAGTGGTCTACACCGCATAAACGTATGTGATGTGACATGAACCCTGCTTTCTCCCAGGTACCACGTCCTCGTATCCAAGTACGGCCATCTGGCCCCGCTGGCAGAGGTGGACTTGAGCCCCCGCAGCGCCACGGTGGATGTCCGCTGGGGCGAGCGGGTGGAGGCGGTCAGCCTCCGTCTGGAGCAGACGGTGGGGGAGCTGAAGAAACAGCTCAAAGCCCTGCTGCAGCTTCCCACCAACGGGACCAGGCTCTTCTACATCAACCGGGAGATGTGCTCGTTCCTGGGGCCCGAGGAAATGAAGTACGGCTGCCGGGCCCTCCATTCCTACAGCATCCGGGACGGTGATGAGATACTAGTAGTGCCCAAACTCAAAAATCGCTGCAGCTCCTCAGACTTTTGACTCAGCAGGCTTGGTGGAATGGGGAAAAAGGGACCTCAGGAATTTTAGAGAGTGAACACCCACTGGATACTAAGCTTTCGTGTTGAGCCTTTTTTTATAAGAAAAGGGTGATTTTTCATCAGCCTTGAATGTAAAGATGTTGGTCAGAAACCTCCACCATATTAAACAAGTTTATACAGCAGTGTGTAGTATAAGTATATGTGCACATACACTTTAACACAGAGGTCCAGATTCACTAAGGTTGCATTGTGCCTCAGTTGCTTGAGCTAAGAGCACAGAGTTCATTAAGAGTTCATTATTTGTTCATTAAGCCTATTTTAGGCTTAATGAACAAACAATCCAATGATGCAAGTCCATATAAAATTCTAATTAATAAAAGGCTTTCATATAATTGGAAACGTGGCACAGCTTTCAGGCCTATTTGATCTACTCTATGCTTCTCTTTAAGCCTATAGAATTTTCAATTTCTTGAAATTTCGTGAAAGGCAAGTGCTTCTCTCAAAGGGAATGTGACAACAAAATCTCACATGTCAGAAACCTGGCAACTCAGTGGGCAGGTGTGAGAGAGGGACAGTTTAAATGTTCTCCCCTGCACCACCCCAACTCAGAGCTACTCGCATAGTTTTTGTCTTGGCTGAAAGACGCTGAAGATGCTCTTCTCTGTGTAAACCTAGTAGTAAATCTGGACCAGAGTCTATTCATTAGAAATGCATTTTCTCTGCATGAGTATTAGCATAGGTAACGTAGTCCTTTCCCACTTTTTACTGTCATTCACCCGGGTCTCTTTTCACACGAGGCGTGATACCAAGTGAAATATTTTGAGACAACCCTAGAGCTGAAATCAGGAATGCAGGAGTGCAGAGGATAATAGGACTTGTGCACACGGACCACACGGGAACCGCTCACCTCAACTCAGTTAAGACGCGCCGGCAGAAAGATGAGACAACACCGAGGTGAGCCTGGGTCTGGGAGAGAGAAAAGAAGGGGTGTCGGATGCTCGAGTTACTGCGGGGTCTTCTTGTTGTCCACCCCATGAATGAAGTAGCTCTCTCTCTCTCTCTCTCTCTCTCCCTCTCTCTCTGCAAAGGCTGTTAAGGAGAGATGGTGAGGCCCGGTCTATATGGTAACCGTACACTGGCCGCTGTGTCACGGCCACTTCCCCTGCATTTAGGTGACAATGGGTTCACCCAACAGGCTGTTGCCCTCCACCCATTCACCTCAATCTCTCCCTTACATCCGTCTCACTCACCCAACACCTCCACCGTCTGCTCTTTCACAGGACCTGGGGTCACGAGCTTTTCCGTCGGCTCACATTGTCAAATTATTGTTTTCAAAATTGATGATGTGCTGTTATTTGCGGAGAGGTGTCAAGATTCCTTATGCTATTGCAGCTAGCTTTATACTTTTTTGTTTTATTTTGGTTACATTTCAGTCTTTTACACTATGGGTTGGATTCAGACTTTAACTTAAAAGATCCACAAGGCAAGATTTGTATGTAAAACACAGCCATCCTATCAGTCTAAATCACACAATGGGGCTGCAACAGAGGAGAGCGTCCCATCCCCACTAATTGAGATGCTGTAGCTTCGTCCTATTTGCCCAAATTCAGTTCTAGTGTCGGGTATGGACACTTCTCCGCCACAGTAAATGACAAATCAAAATTTAAGAGAGATCCAAAAGTGTCTCCTAAGCAGCAGTGAGTGAGTGCTCCGTCCAGAGAAAACTGGACTCACCAACATTAGATCTTTGGTATCCTTTGATGTAAAGCATCACAGAGCAGTCGGTTGGTAAACATGAGCGTGCTGCGTGCAGTTTGCAAGACGTGCACTTGAAGCAATGAATGTAAATCAAGACATGTCCACCTTTTCATTACGATACATGGATTAATTTCAGTTAATTTGTACGCTCCTATCTTTATGCATCGAAAGCCCTGCAATATGTGGAGTGCACCCATTGGTTTCCTGATGTAACCCTAACCCTACAAGAAATCTGCACTAACTAATGAACGCCAAACACATCAAACAGGATATGAAATGTTGAGTCAGAAAAACTCGAAGGAAATAAAAAATTGGAATGGTACCTAGCAATTTGGCTTTTTGAGAAGGTGTCTTGCCATTGACCATACTCGAGAATTTCATTTGTGCAAATCTACAGTGTCATATCTTCAGTTAGTGGGGATGGGACACTCTTCTCTGTTGCAGCCCCAGTTTGTGATTGATTGATTGATTTAGGCTGATGAGACAGGTGTATATTTACATAAAAACTTGCACCTTCCATTTCAGTCTTTGTGTGTTAAAATTGAAGGCACATGGTATATAAAAGGCAGTGCCTCAGCAGAAAGACAGGAAAAGGTGAAAATCCATGCACCGATTTTGCACCATACTGATGGGAAGGAATCTAAATTTGGCCCTATATAAAGTGTATTTGCTGTTGAAAAGATAACTTTAAACTACAATTCAGGAAGGTCTTTTACATTACGTCTGTTTACGTAGTCCAAGGTTAGAAGACCCACTGCCATGTATAAAGCCGTTTAATATGTTTATCGCCCAGCTTTTTTAGCGACTATGATTACATGGAGACTGCAAACGGATGATCCAAACCCAAGCAAAGTAGTCTAAATACTGGAGTGCCATGACTGTTCAGTTGATGTATGGAGATGTTGTCTGATGTAACCAGCCATTTACCTAGAGCCATTTATCAGGCAAACATTCTCCTATTGAACACAGTTATATTCTCAGATGCTCTCAAGTGTAGCTAACAAAAGTGTGTGAAAATGTGTTAAGCTTTACAGCGCTCTCCGACACAGACTTGCTTTTTGTAGATGACTGTATATCCATTTGTGGGTTTGTTTTTTCTTCACTCAAGTGCATGATATTGTTTTTTGATTGGGTGCTTGCATGGAGGGTAACAGGACAAGAGTGATGAGTCATGTTGATGTTTCAGACGTGGATCATCATGCGTTATGTCGCTTTGCATGTTGTGATCTGTTCTGATACGTTTGATTTAAACTGTTAAGGGATCTACAATTCAGGGAAAGAACTTTCCCAGTGAACTCAAAGTCATCATCCTGATCCCAGTGCTTGAGAGAAAGTTTTATGTAATGTCACGTTTTCTTTGAAGACAATTTGTAATTTTTGACAACATTTTTAAAATGATATCGGCATTACGATCTGTGCTTTCTGGCCCCTGCAATCCTCTAGTTTTCAGTATGCCAAAGCGATTATTTACAGATTTTATAATTCCTAAAAACCTAGAAGATAGTGGCTAAATCATGATGATGGTATGGCTAGCGCTGTGTAAAACACAGTTTGTGCTTAATTTATATCGCTGTCTCGCTTTCTATTGTTTTCTTAAATGACTGTACTGCCATTTTACTTGAGATCAACGTTAATGCCATATCTGGTACAAGTGTATAATGGTGCTTTCACGTTTTGTTTCATCTTAAAGAAACAGAAATTCTAATTTTGTCATTACAGTTTTTGTTGTTTTACATGTTTAAAGATGTGAGCAGTAAAATAAAAAGTAAAATTTACCACTTGCAGAAAACTCTTTCTACATATCACATGTATTGTACATGAAATCTTGAATCTGAACATGCCTGGAGTCTGTCAGAAACTTGAGTAGCTGCTAGTCCATTCTTTTACTACAGCTGAGCCACCAAAGGAATCACAGCCAATGGTCGTCACTGTAGAAAACTGAACTACAGTAATCCAATTTTGTGCACTTCCCTCTATTCTTTCCACTGTGGAACAATTCTGTGAATGCATTTCGGCCTCCATACTGCCTGTCCAATATATTTGAAGAGAAATTGATCATGCAATAGAGACAAGAATGTACACAATGTACTTACTCTTAATTAAACTCAGAGTGGAAAAAAATGAATAGTGTAATTTAACACTTTAGATAGTTTTGAACAGCCACCCCAGAAGAATAGTCACTGAAAAATCAACACTTACACTGGAAAAAGTGCTGTGCAAGCTTACACAGTTCATTAGGTCACTGAAAAAAACAATGTTATCTATTCTGTAATGAGAAAAAGTTATGCAAAACTGCATCAGCACAATAATAAGACACACAAATTTGGAAACGACACTAGGCCTTTTCAAAGTCATCATGGGTTCCGCAAGGTATGGAGCGGGGCGACTCGGCGACAGAGTCCCCTCCGGTTACTTTGCAACACGTGACTAGTCTTCGCAGCTCCGTTTCATAGGCTGAATGCTTGGCTGTGCAGAAGACGGGACCCTGCAGATCTGCTCGCTTTCTGGCAGCCGCGTTTCAGCCGAGCCGCAAAGAGTCCATTCCATACGTGTCAGGCGGTGTTGTGTTTCTGGGGCATTCCCTCTTCTTTTCCCCCCTCCTCCTCTTCTTCTCAGCAGCATGGCTCTAATCCGGAGTGGGGGGTATCGCCGCCCACTCCTCAGCACACACACACACCGCCCCGTCAGCGCCGGCAGACCCCGGATCAGGGTTTAGGAGGTTCAGATTGGTCGCAGAGGTGCCGTTCACGTCTTTCATGGGGATCGTATGGAGCTGGCTTCAAGGGTTATGCAAATTCAGTCTGAGTTGATGTACGGGTGTCATGATGTCATGCCTTGGCTTCTTCTGTGGTTTGGGGCAATGGAAATCCCCTTCAGGTGTAGCCTGGTTGGCCCCTCACTGCCCTCTCTAATGGTCTTAGAGTTTGAAGTCTGCAGTAATGTTGTGCCATTGAATTTAGATCTGATATCATTTATTCCCTTAACATTGTAACATGTAACTGTTTCTATCTTGATTGTGATAAAAGCCTAGCAAAGATACATACATGAATCTGATTTCTAGTATATTATAACAATGTCAGGGAATTGGTGTCAGCATTTAAGTCCACAATCAAGACCCATTTATATAGTACAGCCTACAGTCTATACCTTAACTCCTACCATACTAGCCACTCCTTTCCCTTTGTGCGCATCATATTGTGCTTCATCTTACAATTCAAGATGTGTTTGCTCTCTCTTGTTGTCGTCTGTATTTATGTCCATTATTCTCTAAATCAGTGGTTCTCAACGTGGGGTCCGGGGAGCACCAGGGGTCCTTGAAGGGATTCCAGGGGGTCCCCAGCAAAATGATGACAAAGTTAACACAATTAGAGAATGTAGAATAATGATTATTTTGATCATAGTTTCACTGTTATCTCTCTACCTACAATACAGATAGTCATGGAATTCTGGACAAAATCATATCAGTAAAAATATTCTCAGATTTGGGTTCGAGAGACAAAATCTCATCAAATGGGGGTCTGTGGCCCTAATGTGAACTAAATTAGAGGTCCTTGATATGAAAAAGTTTGAGAATCACTGCTCTAAATCCCTTTGTGACAGACCTATTTGTTAAAAGTGCTTCAGTAATTTGATTTGATTTGAACAACAAGGATAGGGGTATGCTGTAGATGTGACAGCGGTTCTCCATTTCTCGTTGGTATATTGACTATTTTTATGACGTAAAGGTGCTTTATGTAGCATCAGTGTCAAATTAATTGTGATGGATATAATTACAGTAAACAAATGAGACCATTTATTTACAGTAATTATACTAATGTAAATTAATGATTGGTAATGATTTATTAATGATTTATTGATGCTAATTGTAGCACCTTTAAGTTGTTATAATGAAAAGGCACTGATCAGTTATAGGGAAGGAGGGAGATGGATGGGTATGGGGATCATTTGAATAACCCTCCCTACAAGTAGCCAGGGTCAATGGACACCTGAAATTACTCCACATATACCTAAATACACATTTGTGATATTCCCGGATTCAAGAAATTGACCAGTTGATGTACACTGTTGGCATTTGGTGGACGCTTTCATCCGAAATGCTTTACAGTAACAGAGTCCAAGCAATTGAACACTGGCATTGTAACCCACTGAGTTGGGGGAAAACACAATACATCAGTCTTAAACTGAGTGGATGTCTTGACCACTCAGGCATAGACAAGCCATCCTCAAAATTCACTACAACTTCCATGCGGACCTGATCTAGCTGTGGACCCAATTCAGTTCCACAAACGGATCATTGCCACATCTTGGCTGTAGCCTAAATGGTGTCACTGAGCTTGGAGATATTCACTAACACGAGGTCAGACTGAGGTTGGGAGATGGATGGGGCTGGACTGTCTCCATCGCACCTAACGCCTTGTTCCATACGCAAGACCTGGCCGGGCAGCAGGTATCCTGATCTGCCCCATTGCATTATGAAGTGGGATTGAGGGCAGGGAGGGCTGAACAAGGCCTATTGTACGCGCAGGTGAAGGAGTCATTGGGGTAAGATGGTTTGGGTTACCAGAAGGAGATTCGACATTGTGAATGGAGAGGCAGGAGAGGAGGGCAGGGCAAGGCCAACTGCTGGGCATAGGGGGGAAGGTTTGAGGGTTGAATTAGAGCGGCCCACTCTGCGGATTAGGTGACTGGCAAACAGAGCTCTCCGGGAATCCAGTCCAGGACCTTCTTTGTGAAGGTCAAGCTTGATGGATTCCCCAGAACTTGTGATGCTGGATACTCTGACCCTGTTCCCACACAGTACCCTCCTGTTGCACACCAACTATTGATGTAATTTTGTTTCTATTTCTTGCAAAATTTAAAGGTGCAGTAAGTAAGATTATTCCTGGCCCGTAGCACAAAATGACCAATACCAGTGACCCAAGGATTACTTCACCAGGTGCTGAGATTTCTGGATCACACTGTCATTTTCAACTGCTCAGTGCTCATCGCAACACATTTCAGCTACTAAAAAGCCTTGCTGAAAAGTGGATCTCTGCTCTGATTAGCTAGCTTACTCATCTCTATTGTGAAAATGTGACTTTGTTGTTTGTGTCACTTACAGGCCACCAAGCTGTACCAGAGAGCTGTCAATGTGTTTGCAATTCCTACTGGTCGCTGACAGGTTGATAAAAGTCATTGAATACTTGATGCCCCTTTAAAGACGCGATGAAATGAAAAATGTCTTTTTAACCCTTTTCGATCACATCCCCGGTCATACTGTGCACCTATTTAACAATATATGCCAAAAAAAATACCAAAAATCAATTTCATTGTATTCTTATATCAAAATTCAATCATGTTTTCTTCCTGTAAAACAAAATATGCCGTGTGCTTACGTAAGCATGCCCGTAACTAATTTCAACCAATAATATCATGACATCCACCCATCAATCAATCTTCAACTTTTAGCGCACAGAGCTAAGAGGCTAAGATTCATTAGTTAGCTAGCTAGCAACAGCATGGTACTTCGGTGTGTCTTCGGGTGTTATGACACACCCACTTTTCAACGTTCAAATCAAATTCCTCCCAACGTTATGTCCCGCCTGTCTTTCCTGTTTCACTCGGAAATACGTCACGATACGGAAGTTAGATACTCTCGAAATGCCGTTTCATCTCGACTTTAAAGTTCAGGTGGAGCGAGTGTTGTGTGGAATGTCATGGGCTATTTAAATTCACCACAGGAAAATACATGCAGCATCACATAAATTGACAAAACTTTTTATTTTTCAGTATACTCATTTAATGTAACTATAACGTCTTCAAATTACCTCTAGTTAGTATAATTTTGTAACATCGTTATGGATGAATTTGACAGCCAAAGGTGGTGTATATCGTAACTCATTCTTCTTCCCCCTCTTCTCCTTCTTCTTGTTATTCAAAAAAGTAATATATTACTCCTTACTCATTTCAAATGTAATGTTATTACTTTAGGCTACTTATTACTTTCTGGTGGCAGCAGCATCAAAAATCTGTATAACTCAGTTTCCTCTCATGTGAATGTAAGGAAGCCAAACAGCGTTGATGTCCAATGATCTTGTCAGCCTTTTGCTCTTGAAGTGAATATGCTTTTATAGGGGTCAGGCATGTAGAGGGAGTAGAGGATGGCACAAAAACGGTTCCACCACTCATATGAGAGAATGAGATATTGTAAATTATGAATGTAACTTGACAATACAGTTTCACATGAAACTGTGTGGGCTAGCTGATAGCACATAAATTTGCATCAGTAAAGACACAAACACATATATGCAACTGACATACATGCTTATATGCCTAAAACACACACACACACACACACACACACACAGATATATAAACAAATAGACACCAATTAACTGAAAACACAATTGGTTGGTCTGGTTGGTCAGCATTTTTCATATAATTTTCATATTTGCTGGGACAGCAATTAACAATTATTGTGCAACGCTTTAGGTTTGTAGCATATAGCATCTCACAGGAAATGGATTTATAAAACACTATATGCATATATATACTTATACATATACTGTACATGTACTTCTTATACATATATATATATATATATGTATAAGACACGCCCACACCGACCAATCACAACCGCATTTTATATACAGGCTAAAATTTGGCCCTTGAACATGTACACCAATTTTCAGAACATTTGGTAAATCAGATTCTGAGATTTTACCATTTGGCATTTGTGGCGCCTGCTATCAGCTGATTTAAAATTGGCTAGATGTTTACAGTACACTCCTCCTACTACATGTGTACCAAGTTTAATGATGATTGGACAAACTACCATGGAGTTATGACCCATTTTGTTATGGGCCACAAATGCTAGTAACTTCATTGTTTAGGAACAGCCAAACAATAAAAGATATCAAAAATTGGTTACAGCAGTTTTGCAGAGTTCTGACCTTTTGAAATTTTAATTTGACCAGTGGTTACAGTGCCACCATCTGGAATATTGCTGTCATAATTGATTCCACACATCGCAGCAAGTAGCTGCACAATTTAAAGTTTGAATGGAGTTGATATCTTAGAGTTGTATGTAGTTAAACATTTTTAGTCACATGCTGCAAATAAAGGACATTTTGAAAACCCATAATAGGGAGCCTTTAAGGTTCACTAAGGGATAATGGCTGATGTGCACAATCAGCAATCTTAATGGATGACACTGGCCAAGAGCCACCTGACGCAAACTGGAATCCATTGAAATTGTTAAATGTTGTGAATGACAAAAATTTTTGCCTCTAATAATAAAGTTGGTGCTCATGCACAGTAGTACAAAATGGGTCACCAATATCAAAAGCAAAACGTTTTTTCCAGCATGCACATAAAAATACGCAAGCACACCATTAGCACAGGGGTTTGCTAAGGGTGAATGAGCACATTCCAACTGGATTGTCCCTTAGAATTTAACAAGGTCAATTTAAATGAGGGGATCTGAAAATGTCACCAAACCATGAAAATGAAAGTGAAATTTGCAGTAACAGCAAAGGCAATTGTGAAAATTAAATTTGCAGAGGTTTTATGAGGGAAGAAATGTATTCAGTTTGTAGAGCAGAGGTGTCATAGCAACAACAACTTGTAGACTGGCTGCTGCTTCTGCTTTAGGGATTGCTCTATGGATGCCACTTGCCTCAGCCTCAGGCTTGATGCTGTTTCAAGGTGGACAGTTCATCATGATGAGTGACAAGTGTTGGGGCGGGAACTTGACCAATTGGGGGGGGGGGGGGGGAGGGTGGTGGGACTAACAATAGATAGAAAAAAATGCAAATTGTAGATTTAACATAACATTCTTAGACAATGTAGAAGTTACTTGTCCACAAGTTTGTATGATATGGACCCATTGGTGAATGCCAGCCATAGCATGTCTGGGTCTCATTTGCCTTTGCCTTTCTGTGTTCTCAGTTTAATGACTATTTCTATGTGCTCACTGCATCCTGGTTTATCACGACACTGAAAATGATCTATTCTTCGATGCTGGCCAGTGAGTTGGTCCTGACCTGCTTGAAATGCAGACACACTCTGCAAACCTCCGCTGTTGGACTAGTTTGGCCTGTGGATGCTCCACAGCCAGTACAGAAGTTTCAGGCACCTCGTGTACACCTTGCAAGGCACTCTGTTTGGTCCAAGGGCTGAAGTGGCTGTGGCAGCCTTGGCATCCTCCTGGATCTCCTTTCAATGGGGCTTCATGCTGTCCAATGTAGTGGTTGGACATGGTTCTATCACTGAAAAGCAGTGCTCCAGGTCCTACTCACTTGCTGTGTCACTGTTAAGAGGTGACGCTCTATCTCTTCTTTGAATCAAGCATGGTGTCCACTGCATTTCTACCGAAGTAGGTGTTTGGTGAACCCAAGGGGGTTTGCGATGAAGGTAGCCTGCTACCAGGCCCTCTCTGTCCCTCACCTCCTGGAGGTGATAACCTTCTTCCTTTGGATTCCACAGAGCTCTGCCTCCTCGTCCCCTCTCGCCCTTTTGAACTGCCATTTCAAGGACCTCAGCTTCTCTCTTAGCTAGCTGATCTTGGCCACCCTATAGTTCATCACAGAGGAGATTCTGGTCACTTGTGTTTACGGTGGACTAAACCTTTGCGCATCGACGGAAGTCTGCATGACCTAGGATGGTTCCTGTGTACTATGCCACCTCATCACCTCATCATGCATTTCATCCTGACCTGGTGGATGTTCATACCAATGGCTCTCAACCTTTTTGACCCATGACCCCTTAATATGAAGATTATTCTGTATTTCACAAGAAAAAATATAGTTTAAATATGTTTACTATCCCATAAATCATCTCATGACCCACCGAAATTATCTTGTGACCCCCTGGTGGTTTTCTGCACACACAGTCTACACCATTTTTTGTTGGCATCACATTTCCCACATCCATACTGTTTTTCTAAGGATGTTGTATTTCTTTGATTTTAGATGAAATGTCACAAATAAAGATACATACCAATTAAAAAGAATGTACTCAATGGCAAGATATGAGGGCGAAAAAAATGTAAAATACGCTTACAATCCATGACCAGACTTTTCACTATCTCGTCTACAGCCATGGCTTTGACATTCAAATAAATGCATTTTAAATCATTTTGCAGCTCAAGATAACATGCAAAACCTGGATTAATGTTTTTTTGATCGACTCTAAGTACCAAATATCTATGGTTTTAATGGTATATAATGGTATGCAAACCGGAAATATGACTTTAAGTTGACATGCCAAGTATTGAAAAGATAGAAACAAGACGGAGAGCGATATGGACCGTTATCCTTTCCCTATCATGTTCTCAGCGCCTAATGAAATGTTTAAGAGTGCCAGTGAATGGGAGAGGAGGAGTTCAAGTGCGAGAAATCTGGCGTATCACCCCATCTCACTCTTTCCCACTTCTCCATCCTCGACATTTCCCAAACCACTAACCGCGGTGCGGGACGAACCTTGGCCCAGTAGGTCATCTGCGGCTGTTGATTTTTTTGTCCCTCTTTGTGCGTTGCTCTCTTTCACAGGTTGGGTAAGAGTATGTGTGCATTTACACAACAAGACATGGGAGGCATAAAAGAAGCCTCCGCAGAGAGCCTCGGCACTGGTTAATGGGAGCTCGGGGCCTGCCCTCAGTCCTGCAGCCTTTCACACGTCTTGCTCCCGCCTCTCCAATTACGTCCACTGTCCTGCAGTAACAAAGACACAACTGACTGCCCTCTCCTTCCCAGACCCTATCAGTGCGGATCCACCTGAGATTTCCTCACCGCTATCCCTCGAAGATCTATGGAAATGAAGTGCCTTGTGTATCCTTGTAAATGAGGCTGTCCCTAATTAAAAAAAGAGAGCGCTCAGTGTATCCAAAGTGACTCATGTTAATTCTGTAACTCTACCTACCTCAGAGCTTGAAAAGCAGGGTTTTAGACTGTGTGTGTGTGTGTTTCTGTTTTTTTTGTCCACAAATGCCCCAGAGTGAGACACTGGTACTTTGGTTTGAGTGCTCAGGTGCCCCGAGCTTTAGCTGTACTGAGTGGACTCTGGCAAAGTCTGCATGGCAATCGAGGCCTAATTCAATGGCAGTGTCCGCAATCAACTCTGTTTTTCACCTGCCAAGGCCTGGCAGACAAAAGAATGTACTTGTCGAGAATAATTTTTTTTACCAGCCAAGATGATTCATGTGCATAGAAATATGTCACCCTACCTGTTTTCAATTCTATTTCATGTAGAGAATCAAGTATTGTGTGAAATATTCAATAATAAGACAAGAGCAGATTTAGAGTTTTGGGACCCTTATCCAGCAAAGACTAATTTTTACTAGCATTTGGCACTTGGCAGGTGTTAGTTTCAGACCCTGTCCATTGGGCTGACATTTATATCTGAAACACTCTTTGTACTAAACATTTTCCTTCCCATGCTTGAAAGAATGCACCTGGATTCAATACGTTTCTTTGGTTTACGACGTCCCTCCATCATTTCCAGGATCTCCGACTTCCCCTTTCTCCTTCCTACATATTCTCATTTCCCCTCCCTCTCCTCCTCCGATTCGTATACTGTCCCTCCCCTCAACTCCCCTCTCCACCTCCACCTACCCCCTTCCCCAAACACTGATCTCAGATTAAGTTGAACACTATCCCAGGTCCGGTTTGCACCTGCTTCTTTTATAGGCAAGTTCCTTCCGGAGCTTCAGCCGGGAGCTTTTTCACCCTCTCCACTTTTTCTCATCCAAGGAATCCCTGTCCCATCATTTTTTTTTTACAACACCCAACACAGTGCTGACGCAAAGGATTTTGGCTGTTTTCTGGACTGCAATTTGTCACTACTGGTGATCCCGTGGAGCTGGAATTGGACGAGAGGTGCTCCCCTGTCTCGCGCTCTCTTCTCCTCCCATCACTTCAGCGACTGCCACCCCCCTCTGCCTCTTTCTACCCCCCCTCCCCTTCCCCCCTCCCACCACCACCACCACCACCACTCCTCTGTGGATGGTCCCCTGCTGGATGGGACACTGCTCTGTGGAGGCTGCCTGGTTAGACTGGTGAGGTGCTAGATGTCCGTCTTCTGAAGGCAGGTGAGTGCATCTCCACTAGCCATTCGTTACTAGCTCTCTTTATTTATTACCTGGCTATGTGGCAATAAAAGGAAGTTGAATTGGAACTTTCTTTACCAGGCGCATGCATCACTTTTGGATGCAGGGAAGACAGACCTTTGTGTAGTTGCAACACATTTAGGCCCATTTATGATTGGTTTGGAGAACATGAATGGTATTGGTTAATCTGGTATGTTATAGGTATCAGCAGATTTCCAGTGGTTGCCTCACTGTACTATGCCTATTGTTGCCAGCAGAGAAGTTTCCAATAATTTCAGCCTATCAGGATAGAGAATTTAAGTTTAGCTCACTGCTTAGCTTCCATGTGTAATGGTAATGGTAATTTACTAAGATTTTGAATTTAAGGTCATGATTGAATATTGTTTATTCTGAAATGACCTTGCTTTCAAGTTTCACCTGCAAAAATCAAATTACAATAAATATTTTGGTACTGTAGTAATTTCAGTATATGCTGCAGTGACAGAATGGATGATGCCTACTTGATGCAGTAAGAGTTTTTGACCCCAGAGAGAAAAGTGTTGAGGTGTTTTGTTCTTCTTTTAAGTCTCAGGGGCTTTATCTTAATTGCTCTGCTAAAAGGCACAGGCTAAATGCCTGTCAGATAAGATGGTGAACTGTAGGAGTCAAAAGAGCAATTGTGGTAATCTTTCTGTTGACAATGTATGATGACAGGGTGATGACAATACAGCGCTCCTCTCTCACCAGGGCCCACTAACCTTGGCACACCTGAGTACAATTTACCATCATGCTGAATAGTATTCACACATTACAGAGATGACATGGAGATCTGAAACGGGAGTATCCAATTTACCTCGCATACCTCATGTATCAGCAGCGCTATAATATTACACATCAACTGCAGTATCTTGTCCTCAGCACTAAAAAACAGTTGGGTTTCATTCCAAAATATTCCATATGCATTTTGAAAAAACGTTGCTTGAATTTCTTGAGTCAGCATTTCAAAAACACAGATGATCGCAATCCTAAAAATGGTACCATTTTCGACGCAATAGTCTTCGGTTAGCTAATAAACTAGGCCAGATTTTACGTTTACACAGCCAATCATGTTTAACAGTAACATCCATTTTTTTACCTAATTTTATTGTGAAACAGTTTAAAGCACTAATATAACTTAGTCACTACTAGTTTACTGTAGTCATTACAGTAAAGCAGTGATGTCTTACGCCACTTTGGTGACCGCTTTCAACTCTGTGTCAAGTTGACAGTGATGAGTGAGGAGAATTTTTAAATTCCATCAATGTGCAACTATATCTGTACCTTTGAAGTTTCATTCTTCCTGATTAAACAGTAACGTTTTGAATGCTATATGGTGACTGCTACATGTGCCAACTTGGCCGTACACTCCAGTTTGGCAATGGGACGCTTGCCAAGCCAGGCACTGAACAGCCCCTAAGGGCCACTGCAAAGACCTTGGCAATTCAAACCTACTCACTTAAAGCCATTAGTGCCCCAGTGTTTACGCTCCTCTCCCTTTAGCCAACAAGGCATGGATGGCTCCCAAACAGAAGTGGTAATGAGGTCCTAAGCAGCTCCCGGCCTCAGACACAGAGACGCTGGAGCAGAGTGGGCCAGTTGGGTCGACTGCAGGGAACCAAGGCACAGAGAGGCCCCTAGTCCACTGTTGTCCACTCACATGGGACTGTAAGGCGAATGTGATCCTGACACATTGTTCTGGCATGCATAATAGGGCCTTTTCAGGGGTTCTCAGGGGAGACCTGGGAGCCTGATCTTAAAGAAGTTACATGACGTTGGTTTGATGACTCTCCCTCCTCTCTACTTTTGTCCAACACTCTTGTTTATGAGAAGTTGTCCTATGACTCATTTCGGCTGCTGGCTTTAAGCAAAATGAATGAGGTAAAGACAGCTGCTGTAAGATTAGTCCCTCTGATTGATCCCAATAGTGCTACTCAGTAAGTGGGGAGGTGATATCACAAGGAGCCAAATGGTTCCCTCCCTGTTAATCATGATGTCAATAGAGCCGCTCATCTCATTCAACTCCTCTCTTTCTCTTTCTTACATTTAGGATGGTCAGGCCAGGCAATCCAGTCATTCTGCTCCACCTCCTCAGCGTCTTTGCACAGACAGCAGGTAGGAGATACTTCTCTTTACAGCAACATGTTCCAAATAATGTCAACACCCAGTACATTTTTGGCAATTATGTATTACAAGCAATGGCGTGTGAAGCTCATCATCCACGGCCAATTCCTTCATCCTTTCGTGTTGAGTAAAGTCCATCTCATGACCTCTCTCACCTCATTCCCCTTTAGCTAGTACTCAGGATATCCTGTACCCCTTCGGACCCGGCCATAGGGATCTAGAGACCCCCAAGATGGATGATGGGAGTTCACCAGAAATTACTCTGCTCATCCCATTCATTTTCTTCAATGTCCCCTACCGCACCATCTATGTAAGCCTTCATCAAAGCCGTCATGTCACCATTAACTGCATTATCATTAAATGAAAAGAAATCCATCAACCATCTACTTAGCATTCTTTTCACCTGAGGCATATTCATTATAATATAAAATATACACCAATCCTTTCCTTTCTGCTCACAGGTCAACAACAATGGTGTGATCTCCTTCCATGTGCAAGTTAGCCAGTTCACACCAGAGGCCTTTCCCCTGAGTGACAGCAGATCATTCATTGCCCCGCTTTGGGCAGACGTGCACAACGGTATCCGGGGAGACGTGTACTACCGAGAGTCCACCGAACCAGTAATACTGGAGCGGGCAACACAAGATGTCCGGAAGTACTTCAAAAACATGCCCACCTTCACAGCCACCTGGGTTTTTATTGCAACATGGCACCAGGTCACCTTCTACGGAGGCAGCCAGACAACCCCGGTAAAGTACAAAACCCTACTTTCACACAGTTAGGTGGTGAGAAACTGGTACCTGATCTCTTTCATTGTTAAGGCTGCACTAGGCAACTTCGCACATTGGTGTCCCCAAATGGCAGCGAGAGGTAACAAGCACTTCATCACCCAGAAATCCTTTAAAGGAGACGTCAGTAAACGAAATGTCTTCTTCTTAGTATCTGGTGGGGGTGGAGGGGGTGAAGAGGTTCAGCCGTCGTTGGTGAGTCCAGCTTTCTCTGGACGCAGCGCTCGCTTACTGCGGTTTAGGAGACACTTTTGGATTTCACTCTTGGAGAAGATTTCCCGCCATTGTCCATTGCTGACACCAGTAATCATTTTGGGCAAATAGGGCGAATCTCAATTTGGGAGGATGAGACGCTCTTCTCTGTTGCAGCCCCACTTCCTGATTTAGGCTGATAAGATGGTTGTATTTTTACATAAACATCTTGTCTAGTGCAGCTTTAATATTCCATCAAGTCAGCAAATATAGGGTTCTTGTGTTCTTGAAAACCGGGTTCTCAAATGCAACTTACTTCTCAAAGATTGTAGTTTTTATTTTGTTTTGATAGGGTGTATTTCCTCATTTTTGCCTTGGTAAAACTATTCTTATTCTCTTATTTTTATTAAAAGGTGAACACATTCCAGAGTGTACTCATCTCAGATGGTGTGACATTCTTCTCTATGTTCAACTATGGAGAAATCACATGGAGCACAGGGACAGCCAGTGGTGGAGATCCTTTGACAGGATTGGGTGGGACAACAGCTCAGGTATTCTATGACTTATAGACCACTCATCATTTTCTGTAATGGAAGAAATGAATGATAAACATTTCACCTCACATCCCTCACACCTTTCCCCTTTTCAGTCAGGTTTCAATGGTGGAGACATTGGCCACTTCTTCAACCTGCCAGGGTCACGGTCAAATGATGTAGTAAACATGGAACAGACAACCAATGTCAATCTTCCTGGTCGCTGGTTCTTCCGTATAGACACTGAACTGATAGATCCTGCCAATGGCTGCAGCTACAATGGTAAGTTCAAATTTTATTTTTACTTTATTCAACAAACACTAATATGAAAATGCAATTTAACTAACTCTACATAGAGTTTAAAAATAATTATTCCCTAGTTTATCATTCTATATTACTTTATATTGCTGAAATATTGGGGTTCCAGTCTGTAAAAGTGTTATCAGGTAGACAACCAAGGTCTTAAATTATATCTGTCTAACTGTACTTGTAATTGTTAATGTCTATTATGTGTGTCCATCTTTCTCCTCTCCAGGGCGTTATTACAGAAGAGGTGAAATCTTTTGGCTGTCTGACCAGTGTTCACAGCGATGCCGGTGTCTAGATATGGACAACGAGGTGCTTTGCCAAGAGGCTCCATGTGGGCAGCTGGAGACCTGCGAGCAGCAGGAAGGGGCCTTCTACTGCCAGCCGACCCGCACTAGCACTTGCGTGGTGTTTGGTGACCCTCATTACCACACCTTCGATGGCTTCCTCTACCACTTCCAGGGAACCTGCTCTTACCTGCTGGCGCGGCCCTGCTGGGAGGTGGCAGGGCTGCCTTTCTTCAGTGTGGAGGCCAAAAATGAGAACCGCGGGGTCGCTGCTGTTTCCTGGCTCAGGGACGTCACGGTGGATGTGTACGGTCACCGAGTTACGCTGCCCAAGGGCAGTTTGGGAATGGTTCAGGTGAGAGTCTACGGCCCCCTTTACACCTGGCATTAACATGCATCTCGAATATGTATTGTGTCTAGATATGGTTAAACTATATTATATTTACACCTGGTATTAAAATGGGTCTCCGGCATACCAGATTGTCACGCACGTCACTTCCTCTCGTCATATTTACGCCCTTTAAAATTGATGGTAAACTCTTTGTCTCGCTTGTTTCCCAACCCATGAATATCCTGACGATCCATTTTTGACAAGTATGTTACTATGAGAGCTGCCTGCCGCGTATTTGATTTGTGTGTGCTTCCTGGTTGGATCTTTGCACGAAAGTGTATTTCCATTTATGTAGCTCCTGTATGTAGATTGGAGACCCATTGCATTTACACCTTGTTATTAATGTGGCCAAATATGTCTCTGACCACCTCTGGAGGGGGTCTGGATGATCGGATCTTCAGTGCATCTTGGGTACATTTACACCTGAATTTTAGGCATTTTCCGCAGTCTGACACCCAGGAAACATGTTAACGCCAAGTGCAATGGTTTTTGTCGTGATATAGGGGAAGCAAGAATGTCAAAACAGTCTCCATTGTCATTATGTTGACAAAACTTAACATTTTTGTACATTCATCCATTGTCCCTGTTCTGAATTTCCCACTGCTACTCTAGGTGGATGGACTGATGAAGACCTTGCCAGTCCAACTCCAGCTTGGTGCTATCAGGGTGTACCAGTCTGGGGTTGCTGTTGCCTTAGAAACAGACTTTGGACTCTTGGTAACCTATGATGGCCAACACTATGCATCTATCTCCTTACCCAGTTCCTACTTCAACAACACTTGTGGTCTTTGTGGTAACTATAATGATGACCCTGCTGATGACCCTGTGCTGCCTGATGGGTCGCTAGCAGAGAGTGTGGTGGAGTTAGGCGGTAGCTGGCGAGCAGAAGACCCAGATTGGAGGTGTACAGACGGCTGTGCCCACAACTGTAGTGTATGTGACCCACTTACCGAAGCCTTTTACTTTCGCCCTGACTACTGTGGCCTCATCAATAAAACCGATGGACCTTTTAGGGACTGTAGAGCTGTAGTGGACCCTACAGCCTTTGTCTATAGCTGTGTATATGACATGTGCAGCAACAGGGATAACATCACCACACTCTGCCAGGCCATCCAGGCCTATGCTCTGGCCTGCCAGGCCCTGGGTGTCACTATACGATCCTGGAGATCTCGCACCTTCTGTGGTGAGTTCTGTGATAATGTGCTTGATTAACGGTGCCA
The DNA here is from genome assembly GCF_048128805.1 of Centroberyx gerrardi. Lineage (NCBI taxonomy): Eukaryota > Metazoa > Chordata > Actinopteri > Beryciformes > Berycidae > Centroberyx > Centroberyx gerrardi. Next base: position 29,433,821 of record NC_136007.1, on the reverse strand, counting down.
TGTGTAGCATTTCAACTCTATATTAATGTCTTAAAATTAATGTGCTAATGATTTATTTGATGTTAAAATGCTACACATAGCAACTTTAAGTTCCAGTGGGTCTAAACAGATCCTTCAACTTACACTGTAATTTACCTGTCTATGTTTTAGGATTTGACACCATTTCTTCTCTCTTACTTGCTCTTAGCTTTGACATGTCCAGAGTTTAGCCGCTACCAGGTGTGTACGAGCGCCTGCCCCGCCTCCTGCTCAGACCTCACCTCTGCCCTGTATTGTGCCCACCCTTGCATTGAGGGCTGCCAGTGTGACCCAGGCTACGTCCTCAGTGGCAGTCGCTGCGTACTACGTGAAGACTGTGGCTGTGAGCATAACGGCCTCTACTACCCCCTTAATGAAACTTTCTGGGCAAGCTCCAATGGTGAAGGAGGTGAATGTACCCTCCGTTGCATCTGCGGGCCTGATGGGGAAGTCTCCTGCTTCAATGACTCCTGTAAGGAGGGTGAGGTGTGTGTGGCAGAGGTGGGCTTACTGGGTTGCTACCCTCGGAAGGAGGGAGTGTGTTCAGTCACCCAGAACACGGTGACATCTACCTTTGATGGCGCCGTCCTGCCCTTCCCAGATGACAACTCCTACTATCTGCTGAAGTTGTGTGGTCCAGTGCCAGTTAATGGGACAAATGTGGAGGTGAAGATAGGCAGGCGGCTAGTGAACAAAGGCCCCAATTGGAAGAGACCTGTGATAGTTAGGGTGGCTAACCTGGAGGCTCAGATGGGAGGGTTGGATTTTGATACAGTGAAGGTTAGTATGTTCTCTACAGGGCAAAAACCTTTTGTTATGGGGCTTAACCCAGCTGCTGATTGTCTATGGTTACTGACACCTTTTTGCCTTCCAGCTGAACGGTGAACCAGTGGTGCTTCCATATGTCCACCCAATGGAGACAATGATGATCTACAAAGCACCAGGCAATGCCACAGTGGTGGAGGCCAGTGGTCTGCTCCGTGTCCACTATACACGCCAGGGATTCCTCAACATCTCCCTCTCCACCCTCTTCTACAATGTTACTTGCGGTCTGTGCGGCGTCTTCAACAGCAACGCCACTGATGACCTCCGCCTCCCTAACGGACGTCTGGCCGAGTCCACCGAACAGTTCACCGAGGGCTGGCGGGCCATTGCAGATGACCTCACCTGTAACGGTGACTGTGATGACCTTTATCGAATGTGCACAGACCTGCGTCTCTACCAGAGTCCCTGGATGTGTGGTAACATCAATGACCCGGGGAATAGTTCCTTCCTGGCATGTCATACAGCAGTCAACCCCTCGCCATTCTTCAGGAACTGCCTGTATAACATGTGTGTAAGGGAGGGGAACCGTTCAGCTCTATGTTCTTCACTGCAGGCTTATGCCTCCGCCTGTCAGGATGCCCAAGTCGGCCTGGCTTCCTGGAGGAGCGCCACCAACTGCCGTGAGTAGATCTACTTCTACTGTAAAATGCTCTATACTGATGCCTCTAACGTCAATGTGGTCTTTGGCATTCATTCTCTATTCCTTTTTCTTATCTCTTTTTTCTGTCTCTCTCGCAGCCCTGCCCTGTCCACAGAACAGTCATTTTGACGAATGTACCACCGCCTGCCCTCTGACCTGTGCCAACCTGGATGAACCCGTAGAGCCATGTCCTCTGCCATGCCAGGAGGGGTGCCAGTGTGAGGAAGGCTTTGCGCTGCGGGACGGCCTGTGTGTGGCTCGCAGTGACTGTGGCTGCATGAGTCATGGGCGCCAGCTGGCCACCAATCAGACTTTCTGGAGTGACTGGGAGTGCCAGGAGCGCTGCTACTGCAATGGCTCTGACAACAGTGTATACTGTCAGCTTGCACCCTGCCACCCTGAGGAGTACTGCCAGGAGAGCGATGGCCTGTATGTCTGCCAGCCGCGAACTGAGGCCCTATGTGTGGCAGCTGGTTATGGACACTTTCTGCCCTTTGGTGGCGTACCATTTGAGCTGCAGAGCTCTTGTACTCTGAGAATGGCCACCACCACCTGTGGGGGAGAGGACCGTGCCACAATCACTGGAGGTTCTGGTATCTTTCCTCGATTCAAATTGGCAGCTCGTAATGAGGAAAGAGACACAGGCCAGGCAATTTGGGTGAGGGGCTTTGTCCTGGAGGTCTACGATTATGAGATTGAAGTGTCACGAAGCTACAAAAACACTGTAACGGTGAGTGCATGAAGGGGGACAACAGTAAACGAAAGCATAATATTATATTGTTTTCACCTCAGAGAATACCTGGAATAAGGAATGTGCCAGGTGATCATAAGCTGTGTCAGAAGTCTACAGTAATTTGTTATGAGATTTGACACATATTTCATGTTAATACTCTATTCTTGCATGACCCGTGAAGGTCGTAGTTGTTGTATACATGAGGGCAAGTTATTTCTAATCAAGCCGATAGAATAACCAGGTAGAGGGTGAATTCCTCTTTGATTGGCTTAAGGTGGATCTGATTTCAATGGGCATCTTTTATCAGGCTGGATTTGGCTCAGACAAAACCCTGACCCTGAGCGACATTTGGAATGGGTTCACAAACTGACTCGAAGATCTGAGGAGAACCAGAAATCACACACACACACACACACATAATCCAACACTCATATCCCCAGACACACACACGCGCACACCCACACATTTTCCCTTTCTCTCTCTTTCTCTCTCTCTCTCTCTCTCTCTCTCTCGCTCTCTCTTTCTCTCTCTTGCTCTCTCTCTCTCTCTCTCATACACATACATTTAGATTATATGAGAAACACAAAGAAATGCAAGAGTGCATATACACATTGTTGGTCATAAAGCAAGAGAGGCGGCACAGTGGCTCAGTGTTTAGCACTGTGGCCTCACAGCAAAAAGGATGTGGGTTTCATTCACAGTTCTTTCTGTGTGGAATTTGCAAGTCAAGTGGATTGGAGATTCTAAATTAGTATGAAAAACGCTCAGGTATGACTGTGACTGTGGACCAAGGGAAGACTAGTGGTTGCTGAGATGTCTCAGCTAATGGGGATCCTAATAAAGAATAAGAACCAGTATTATTTCATCTCTGTCTGCCCAGGTGAATAAGGAGCGTCTGTACCTTCCTCTGAAGCTGGGCCCAGGGAAGGTCAACATCTTCACCTTTGGCATGCAGCTAATTCTGGAGACAGACTTTGGCCTGAAGGTGGCCTTTGATTGGAACACTCTCCTCCTGCTGACTTTACCCCAGAACCTCTACAACACCTCCTGCGGCATGTGCCAGGGCATGCCCTTATACCCACCCACCCTCACCACCACTGACTGGGGCATGGCCTGGGCAGAGAGGGACACCTTCTGCCAGGTAGGCTGTGGAGACTCCTGCCCACGCTGTGGCATGGGAGAGAAAAGCCTGGCAAATGATGTCCCTCTTATGGTGGCAGATGCCAACATGAACATTGGCACCGAGGACGGCGTCAACGAGGGCAACACGGGCATACGTTTCCACATCGGGGATGGGTTGTACGTGTTTGTGGAGCCTGAGGCGGTGAGGCTGTGTGGGCTGATAGTGGATCGAGGAGGTGTGTTTGCACGCTGCCACAGCAAGGTGGGGCCAGCGTTCTTCTATCAGAGCTGCCTGCAGGACACTTGTTTGGACCAGGGCGCCCAGGACACAATCTGCAACTGGCTTCAGATCTATGCCAGCACCTGTCAGACCCAAGGAGTGCCTGTTGTTGGCTGGAGGAGTGACACGCCCTGTGGTGAGTGCATGTCTGGGCATGTCTTTGATTATGTGTGTAACTGCGAGGGTCTTGCACTTCCAGACTTCTACTTATTGGGAAATTGTCTACATTATAGCACATTCACCTCTCCAATGTACATGTGTGAATCCAATATTAAGGCGAGTACAATAGAAAATTTGCTAATGGGGAGTTAATGCAATTCTCCACAGTCCCTGTGTCAACTTGCAAATGAATGAATGAATTAAATGTCCACAGTCTATAATCTGGAAAAGCTGTTCCTGCTAAATAAAACGGTACGCTGCAAAATCCGCAGTGTTAATTTGACTCAGTATGTAAAAATCAACACTATGCGAGTGTTTCTTTCACTGTTCACCCATCAGAGTGAATTTAACACTCCATATTAGCTGTATTAACATTTACAAACAATGTTTGTATTGGACAAACAGCTCTCCAATCAACACTTTGCAACTCTGAATAATTGCCACTGAAACATTAACACTTATTAACACTGGAAAATTTGCTGTGTGGTACAATGTAGTCAGTACAATCATCAGCTAATGTCTTTGCCAACCTGCCTGCTTTCAGTCCAGAGCTGTCCACCTAACAGCCATTACTCCAGTTGCATGTCGGTGTGCCCGCCACAGTGCGCCCCTGCCCGTGGCCAGAGGGACTGCACCCAGGACTGTGTAGAAGGGTGCCAGTGTGACCAGGGCTATGTCCTCAACGGCAAGAGCTGCATCCTGCCTCAAAACTGTGGCTGCTACACCGATGGCAAGTACTACGAGGTCAGTCTCACATCTGCAATCCACGGACTGAATGGGAAAAATGGCACAATTGAATTTTGAATATACAGCTGATAGATGTAAGCTGTCATTCTAGGGTTAGACCGATGCATTGTTTGCTGATTTATCAGGGCAATATTGGGATTTTGTTAAAATTCACACATCGGCCAGTTAATGTCATCTACCTCTGATATCATGGTGGTTCCTCCATTTTTAAAACACTGAAGCAGCTTCAGGAGTGCCTCACCTCGCCTTGAGGAGCTGCTAACCCACCTAAAATAATTTCATTAGTCTGGGTTTCAGTGGAGAGTTTTAGTGTCACATGATGGTCTAAATGCTGTTTCAGAGCTTTTTCTACACAAAATAAGACAGGAATACAATTCTGGGGGACACACTGAATCCTTGAAAATCTTTGGCATGAAAATGGTCAAATTTAAAGATACTGAATATCGGCAGGTATCGGCAGGTTCAATCCAAAAAATATTGGCATCGATAGCCTACTAGCCTTCAAAAATCCATATCGGTTGAACCCTACTTCATTCATTATAGTAGATGTGACAGCACTTTCACAACAGGCTCAGCAAGTTTATATTTTGTAAAATGTTTACAATGTTTAGTATGATAGTACATACTCAACGTTATCCCCCTCACCCTCCCTCTACTCTCTTTATCTCAGCCCAAGCAGTTGTTCTGGAACAGCGACTGCACCAAGCGCTGCCAGTGCATCGGACGAAACCTGATCCAGTGCGACCCGCGGCGCTGCAAGGGCGATGAGGACTGCGCCCTGCGCCACGGCGTGCGGGGTTGCTTCGCCCGGCGCTCCCAACACTGCGTGGCGTCCGGCGGCGGGGTCTTCAGGACCTTCGATGGGGCGTCGCTGCGCCTCCCGGCCTCCTGTTCCTTTGTCCTGTCCACAAACTGTCACAAGCTGCCTGACCTCTCCTTCCAGCTCATCGCCAACTTCGATAAGTGGAGCACACCCAACCTCACCACCATCTCCCATATCTATCTCTACATCAACGAGGAGAATATACTCATCTCTGGCAGCACTGTCAAGGTGAGACAAGGGTTAGACCGATATATATGTCCCTAAACCTAACCTAACCCTAACTATCAGGCCAATACTTCCCTTTTATTACAAATTGTATATCGTCCACCTCTGATATGATGGATATAATGCAGTTTGACTGCATATACTGTATATTGTAGAATTGATCAGTACTACACTGGTTGTCTATGGGAAACCTTTAACCTGAACTGATTTAAGTTATGTAAAATACTAGTAGTAGTAGTGGTAGTATTATCTTGGGGTTCAATGGAGAGTTTTAGTGTCTTAAATGCTGTTTCAGATTACAGCGTTTTTTTAAAAAAAAGACACATGCTGCTTTGTGATCATGCATGTTTCACACCACTAATATCTGAATCTCTATCTTTTCTCTCTCTTCACAGGTCAACGGCACACCAGTATCAGTACCCTTTGTAACGGGGCTAATGACACGTCTGTCTACCTCTGAAGGTTTCTTGGTCATCGACACGCAACAGGACATCCAGGTCCGATACAACCGCTTCAACACCCTCAGCATCACCATGGGCCAGCGGCTTCAGAACAAGGTGTGTGGCCTGTGTGGGAATTTCAATGGAGACCCCAACGACGACTACACCACCTCCAGGGGCAAGCCGGCTGTCAGCGCCCTGGAGCTGGCCCAGAGCTGGAAGACCAACGGTATGCAGAACAGGTGAGGCTCGGCAGAGGCACGGCAGATTGGATAGTATGCTGATGATAGTATTCTTCTGGAGCAGTTTGGAGGTCATTCACAAAATAGATTTAAAGGGGCATTAAATAGGGATGGGTCATGATTTTCGAATTTTCGAATAGTCATTAAATTATAAAAAATCAAATAGTTTATGCGACTATCGTCTTGTCTTAAAAAGTATATTTTCCCTTGTTTTTACTGGCGCCTCTATCGGCTAATCGGACTAGGTAGCTGGCTTAGCTAGCTAGCTCTATGCTAACGTCCGCCTATATAGCTTGCTAGTAGTAAATAGCTATGGCTTGATTAGCCCCGAACCGGTCCTTCTCTCGTTTTAACGCTCTCGGTTTGGGGCTAATCAAGCCATAGCTATTTAGCCGGACTAGGTAGCTGGCTTAGCTAGGGTGATCTTTGAAGAATGGTCGAATAGTTCCCAGTGAATATCGAATAGTATTTTTGCTTGAAATGCCCATCCCTAGCATTAAAGTATAACACTGGTGGGTTTTATTTTAGGTTATTTTAAGTTTGTGCCAATCGTCTAGGTTGCCTCTCTCCTTTTGATTCTTCCTGCTGGTTTCTGCACACAGCATAGTTGGAGATATCAGGGCTCGTTTTCAGAAGAAGACATTTGTTGCCATTCATTCTTGTACAGTATGAAAAAGAACTTCAATAGACCTAAATAAAGAAAATAACCCCAGCTAGATAATCTATCACAGTAAACATGAAAGCATAATTTGGTTTTGTCGAAGTTTCTGTTTTGTTATTTAATTGTGGCTGAGTTGAGTGTTTTCATATCAGTGTGCACATTACGTTATTTGTAAATTTAAAAAAAAAAAAAATTGTGCGGCATGCATTGCAGAATTACTGGGGGGAATGTAAACTAGATGTAGACAGTAGTAAATGTGCTATAACTCTACATGACACCGGTATTCTCCTTTAAGTAATCTATGACTTCTGTTAGCCTCTATTGGTGACCAGTAGGAATTGTAACAATGACAGATCTCAGGCACATCTCTTCCGTCCTCTTGAAATATGGCGGCCTGTAATTGACAACAACAATAAAGTCAAAGTCATCTTCACAATAGAGAGGAGTAAGCTAGCTAATTAGAGCAGAGATCCAACAGAAACATGTAGTGAAGAGGTAATATATCACCATGCTAAATACTGGAATAGTAATATTGCTTTGTCATTTGCTTTTTTGGTTTGGGGACAAGGCTTTTTAGCCTTCGTAGCTAAAATGTGTCGCAATGTGTGGGGGAGTCCAAAAAAAGAGTAGGGGCCAGAAAGTGACATTTGAAAGCCAAAAATCTCAGATGTAATTGTTGAGTTGCATTGATCAACAACCTTATCAAACTCCCACAGATACATTATGGTCATTTTGCTATTTTTTGTGCTATGGGGCAGTAAAAACCTTTCATTTTGCCCCTTTAAACCTAACCTAGTATCTCTTTATCTGTTCTGTAACATTCAGCTATCCATGGTGTCTGAAAGTCTGGGGTCTAGAAGACCAGTGGGTTTCTGGTCTCATTATGGAGGGTGGAATCTGACATTTGACCTGCAGTTTTGATACTCGTTTAGCTGGAAATTTCCCTATGATTCCAGACTTTTCTCTTCTAGTTGTGATGAGACCCAGTATGTGGCGTTGGCCCAGTCCTGTGAAAACACAGCAGTGCTAGGGCTGCAAGGTGAAGATGGCTGCCAGAAGCTGACCGAGATGAAGGGCTTCTTCCAGCCCTGCCACGGCCTGCTGGACCCCCGGCCCTTCTACCAGTCTTGCTACCTGGACGGCTGCTACAATCACCCCAAGGCTCAGGTCTGTGGCTCACTGGCAGCCTATGCCGAGGCTTGCCGCTCCCTGGGCTCCCTCACCACCAAGTGGATCACCCAAGAGAACTGCTGTAAGGGCACCACCAGGCGCCAGCCTTCCTGACAGACACATGACACAAGCATGGCATAGCTAGTCTCCAGATTGTTAACATCAGATTGTTAACAATATGCAACTTTTTGCCTTGAGGCAGTGAAAATGTATTGCTAGTCCCGGCTACTCCCCCTCTATTGGGCAAGTTCACGGCCCAACACTTGTCACTGATCTTGATGAGCTGTCTGATGTACTCATTGGGATATTCTAGCACTGCTAGCTTGTTACATAGCAACCTGGTTAGCAACCTACCTGTCTACCTATACGCCAGCTGTGACCTATGAGGCCAGATGTCACCAGTGTAGAAAATGAATGCTAATGTTCGCTGTTTTTGAATGGGTCTTGTCTGCCGCATGTTTAGCTTCACTGTTGCTGTGCTGTGGCCGCTAGCCTCACTCTGATAGCCACAACTAGCTCACTAATGTTAATTCAATTAATGTGAAAAAGTTGCATATTGCAGCTTTGAGTATCACAATGTTAGCCGCACAAGTAGATAGATACATGGCATGGCAGGGCCAGAGGGGTGAGAGGGTGAAAACAGGTTTTATTGCATCTTGGTACAGTAGGTGCTTCGGGGTGCCAGAATAATGGGAAACTTAACTTGACTAACACAAAATGGCATTGCCAATGCATTAATGTTATGGTTAACACTTTATTTGAAGTGCATTGTGATGCATTACAATCAGATTTTAAGACCATTAGAAGCATAGATGCATTTTTTTGTCACAAATCTCTCCATATTTTTTTTGAGTCGGCCAAGTCGGCATTACATTACATTCACTTTATATCATGTCATTAACTACACAGTTGCCTCATAAAATATTCCAGCCACTTAATTTTTTAAGTGAGCTTATGAGCTTTATGCCTTGTGTGTGACAGCTAACATTGTGCGTGGACCTGTCTTTAGCAGAATGGATCTACGACCCCTGTGCAGGAGAGATCTGCACAAACAACACATGTGAGCAGGAAAATGGAGGCGACCTGTGTGGCTGTCCGGAGTTACCCAGCAGCCCTGGGGGTGAGTGCTTCATATGGGATGGGGAGGTGTAAGGGAGAAAGGGAGTCATATTCATAAAACCTGGACAAGCCAATTTTGATGTCATCTTTACTAATTAATACACAATTCAAGTAAATGCTATTATGTGGTAGGATTCAACCAATATGAAGTGTTTGAAGGCCAAAACTGGTATTTTTGGATTTGAAGCTGCCAATATTTTGTGCTTATATTCAATATAGTCAAATTCTACCATTAAATTTTAGCCATTTTCTATGGCTTCCCATAGACAACCAGTGTAGCATTGATCAATTTTATAATAAATATGTAATCAAATAAAATACATCATATCATCCATCATATCAGAGACTGAATATAAAAGTGATATATCGGTCTGACCCTCCTATGTAGTTTGAATGATTTTGTTATGTCACATAATGTTTGTTTGTCCCAGGTGATGATGACATCATCCAGGCGGAGGTGATCTGTAAACACGCCCAGATGGAGGTTTCCATCTCCAAGTGTAAGCTCTTCCAGCTGGGCTTCGAAAGAGAGGATGTGAGGATTAACGACCAGCACTGCCCAGGCATCGAGGGAGAGGACTTCATCTCCTTCCACATCAACAACACCAAGGGACACTGCGGCTCCATTGTACAGGTCAGAGACCTTATATTAATTCATATCATATGCTTTCTAGCTCAGTTAAGCCAATACATTTTATGTTGGATGCCCTTTTTTCAAACTTTTTTTTTCTTTGTTTTCTGAATTTTCCAAATGTCCGGTCACCACTCTGACAGTCGAATGGCACGCACATCATGTACAAGAACACAGTGTGGATAGAGAGTGTGAACAACACCGGGAACGTCATCACCAGAGACAAGACCATCAACGTAGAATTTTCCTGTGCCTATGAACTGGACCTGAAGATCTCGCTGGAGACTGTCCTCAAACCCATGCTCAGGTCAGATGGAGCACACATAGCCTCATGCTGCATTCATGTCCCATGGGAAAGATGGTAGATACCAGTCTCCTACTTGGAAACACCACTCACGTCCGCTTTCAGCTTGTACACGCTACTTAGGAATTCAGTGTCTGGCAATGGATACCGATTTCTCTGAATTCTGAATGCCACCAACAAGTAAATATTCATATTGCTTTCAAGTAAAACAAACAAAATGAATGAGTTTCATCATACCTCACATATAATTTTGTGATCACAACACAAAAATACCATGGCAACCAAAATCTACTGAAAACTTCAATCATGGCATCTTGGTGACTTCAAACGATTCTGAATGTGTGAACACATTGCTTTTAACCGTCTTGCTTTTTATCGGATATTCCCATATGACATGAATGCAGCATCATGCTCTATGCAACTTTAATGTATCTAGGTTACAGTTAGGAGATGATACAGAAGCCACAAATCTGGAATTACATTTAGTTTTTCTATTTTTACAGACTACAGTACTCAATCACACGTTCTGTCCTAAAATGTGTAGGCTTCTGCTTTTATCTTACCTGATCTCTCCTCTCTCTTTTCTCTTTCTCCTCGTTACCCACCATCCTCCAGTGTGATCAACCTCACCTTACCAACCCAGGAAGGAAACTTCATCACCAAGATGGCGCTATATAAGAACTCCTCGTACCGACAGCCGTACAGGGAGGGCGAGGTGGTGCTCAGCACGCGGGACATCCTCTTCGTGGGCGTCTTTGTGGAGGGGGCGGACGAAAACCAGCTCATCCTCATAGTGAACATGTGCTGGGCCACACCGTCCCGCTACAGTAGTGACCGCCTACGCTATATCATCATAGAGAGAGGGTAGGCTAAGTCAGGGGTTCTCAAACGCCAAAATACACACATTAGGGCTCTGATTTAATATTGAATTGTAGAACCATGTACACTGTACGTGGGGAGATAATAGTGGTGAGAGTGAAACTTATGAATACAATAGTAATGCATACATTTTTTTTTTGAGTGATAGTTGGCTCCATGCTAACACTTTAGCTTACACTATGTTGAGTGATAGTAGGCTCCATGCTAACACTTTAGCATACATTATGCAGAGGGATAGTAGGCCACTAGCATCTTAAAAATGAGACAATGAGAACTTGTAGCAGCTCTAAAGCTAAATGGTAGCCTAAGTCATTTAAAATGATTTGCAGCCAAGGTACTGTTTTGAACTATCAGCGACTACTTTCCCTGTTTCCATAGGAAGTGAAGTTGGTTAGTGATGGGAGATTGTGTACGGCTAAAAATCACAGTGCAGCAAATGAAAACATCGCTACTCACCTGAAATTGTTCCAAAAATTAACCTGACTGCATTGAGTTAATTATATTCCATTTTAAAAATACAATAAATAAAACCACTAACAACTTTTTATTACTAAATGTCTGCCTTCTTACTTTGGATAATGCTAGTGGCCTACTATCACTCAACATAGTGTATGTTAAAGTGTTAGCATGGAGCCTACTATCACTCAACATAGTGTATGCTAATGTGTTAGCATGGAACACTGGGATGAATGTTAGTATCACTTAACAGGTAAACTGATCAACAATCATCTCGTAAAAACTTGGTGTATTTCTTCAATATTTGCCCCTCTCTTTAGGTGTCCAAACATCAAGGACAACACTATTGGCATGGCAGAGAATGGTGTGTCTCTCACCTGTCGCTTCCATGTTACGGTGTTCAAGTTCATCGGGGATTATGACGAGGTCCACCTCCACTGTGATGTTTCCCTGTGTGACTCGGAAACAAATGCTTGCAAAGTGGTGAGGATCACTGCGGTCTAGAAAAGTCTTCATTTTAAAAAAAAAGTTCATATAAGAATGCCCACTGTGTATTAATCTATGCACATCGTACATTCAGAACTGTCCACACAACAGAAGAATGTACTCAGAGGACAGTGACCATAAAGAGCACATATTGTCTGTGGGACCCATCAGAAGGAGAGGTAAGGATGCTCACTTTATCAAAACAGTCCAGGTTTAATGAGCTGATGAATGATGGTCATCCAACATCAATATGCACTATGACGCATGGAGTGGGGATTGTGGAGGCAGCCACATCCTCTATAGAGGTCAGGGACTGGCTGGTGGATGACCCCTCCTGTAGCCAAACTGTCCCTGCCAAAAAGTCAGTGTAGTCCTTTAATTAAAGCAGAGCTAATGGTTAATGACTGTTTCATACTACATAACAAAAACATGACAAGGATGGCTGGTACTGTAGCTGAAATTTCTCTGATAATCTCTTTAACCTACAAGTAACCTGTCCTTTAAAAATTCTAAATTTTGAACATTTCTAGATTCCGTTTCCTTAACCAGTAATATTTACATCGTAAGAGAAAACAAACACTAATGCAAATCAGTGGCTCTCAGAGTTATGTCCAGGTGGTCTCCAGGGGTCCAGAGCAACACAAGAAATATTTTTTCAGTTGAAATTTCCTAGAAAAAACTCAGAATTTCTAAGATTAAAGTCAGAAATGAGTGAGAATTTTGCTAATTTCTGAGCAAAAATGTTCTTTCTCAGAAGCGGACTGGTGTGAGGCCAACAATGGAGGCTGTGAGCAGATCTGCACCAGTAAAGGTACTGGGCCTGTCTGCAGCTGTGTGACTGGGATGCTGCAACGAGATGGCAAAAGCTGTCGGGGTAAGCGCACACACACACACACACACACACACACACACACACACACACACAAAGCCAACAAGTCACGTGCCACATCAAGTCACAATCAAAGAATTCACATTTCAACCGGTAAAGATCAGGGTGATACATTCCCCAAGCCACTGTCTCTCCACCGTCCAGCGGTGACGTGCAATTTGAGAGTATCTTGTTCCTTCTGAACTAATCTTCTTAGTGAATTGGGACTAACGATTCGCCCCAGTGACTCCGGAGCAAGGGATTGAATGAGGTATTAGAATAGTTGTGAATGATTTAATGGCACTGCCAGAGACCAGTATACAGTCAGTCATTGCTTGAAATGATATACTGAGGCTCAGATCCACGAAAGGTTTGCACAGGGAAAAATGTGCTATATCACCAAAATGACCAAATCAGAATGCCATGCTATTCACTGACTATTCATATATATAAATTATATGTAAATCACATTATTTTGCCCGCCGAACACCAACACTTTGCAACACCAACTTCCACAAATTATTATAGCACTGTATAAGATCCTTTCTAGTAGATTGCAATTTGTGTGATAGTTATTACAATGTACTTGCATTAACTTGCAGCCTAGTAATCAGAGCAATCAAAGTAATAAGAGCCACATGCATTTGATACATGCACAACACTGAAAACTCAAATCTGTTGTGGTTGACAGGTGGTCATCTTCGTATTTGTATTCTATATTAATTTTCAGGCTGTCAGTTACAATAAAAACAAAGGGGAGAACTCCTTTTCATGTAAAACCCCACTCTATTCAGATTGCATTTGTTGTCTTTTTTTGGAAAGATTTGCATTTTCCATTACCATCTAGCCATAGTCAAGGTGTAGCTTGTGAAATTTTATAGAAATTTCAATAATGAAACATGTCCCATGTTCCTGGTAGTAAACAGTGACTATGTAAGTTTTCATCCACTTGACTTCTTGCACAATTTCTTGTACTGCAAAATTAGGTCAAAATATATCTCAAATCTTCTCAAAGTTCTCTTTTATATCAAAGTGTATTGGAAATTTAAGACATTTATGTAAAAGTATAGAAATTCCAACAACTGAAAAATCTAGAAGTAAAGCACCCATTTTACTCAGTTGGGCTAATTTTGACTTTCCTGCTAGCAAGCTAGGATGCAGGGTGTAGTTTGCTTCATAATTCTGGAGCACAGTGTGGAATACCCGTTTCACTTATGGGTGACACTTGATTCCAGTTCCAGTGGTTTCAATTTAAAAAAAAACTAGAAAGTAAAATTAGTAGAATTAGAGTAAAATTAGAGAAAATTAGGACCAAAAATCCTAAATGAATGTATTTTGAATTAATTTTGTGAATACTTTTTATAACTAACTTTTTTTTTTTTTTTTTTAAACTTTTTTTTCTTTTCTTCTTTTCACAGCTGTGAGCTCGAGTTGTAGCCTTACGCCTCTGGTTGTCCTCCTGACCATCAGTGCTGTGATCTCCATGCTCCTGGCTCATACTCTTCTCCTTTCCTAACCTCCTATGAGGAAAGGAAGAGAGAAAATGAGAGAGAGCAGAAACAGAAAAAGACTTGAAGAAGCACAAAATGTCAGCATTAACTAACCAGTAGACCAGCTGTCTGCCAGTCAGACAAGCTAGAGAATTTACATTCACAAATCTTTGAGTCCAGATATTGTTGGTGCGACTGAATGTACACAAAAGTAACCAAGTAAGTAAATAAACTTAATTGAATTGCACCTTTCTAGAATCACAAAGTACTTCATATTTTCAGACAAACATAAAACAGATGAATACAAGACACAAAATACATCCTTTACATAAGGCACAGCACAACACACAACATATTAAGAGATTGCCTGACAGAAAAGGTGGCTGTGAAGTACTATCTTAAAACCAGAGACTGAGTTGGCCAGTCTAACAGTCACAAGGAGTCTGTTCCAGAGTCAAAGGCACCATCACCTTATGTTTTCAAGTTGAACTTTGGAACAGCTGACATGCCCTGTTCAGAGGACCTGAGTATGGACAAAACAACTCAGTAATATAAGTTAGAGGCTGACCATGCAAAGCCTTGTATGTGATCAAGAGAATTTTGAAATCAGATCTATATTTGAGTGGTAGCCAATGAAGGGAGATTCTGAGAATTCTGAGATTCTGAGATGCGGAGAATTCTGTCCAAATCATGAAACAACAAAACTGGTTTGATTTAGGCAATGTTTCTTAATTGGAAGAAGCAAGGCTCAGTTAGCTAATTAAGATGCTGCTCAAAATTCATATATGGATTAGAAATAACACTGACATTTTTAGAGGAGGTCATGATATTGGATGTTAGTGGACCGATACTCTGCCAAATTTTGCTTGCTATGGTCCAATGGCAAGAATTTATTAAGTTAAGTTGGTCAAACTTTTGTGCCATGCTATCTTTAATAATAGCTTTAATCTTGCAAAATGGTTAATCTGCTAAAATCATTAGGCTTTAATGATAGATAAACCTGTGTATCGTCTGCATAGCAGTGATAAAAAACGCAATTAAAATGACAAATCATATGCCTCTAGGGAAGCATGTACAACGAAAATAGAATAGGACCAAGAATAGACCCCTGGGGGACACCGCACATCAGGGGAGTGGATGATACAGGAATGTTGTACTTAATAGATATGATGCAACCCCTTCACTGGCAGATCCAACAACACCCAACCACGCCCTAAGCATTTCAAGAAGGAAACCATGTTCAATAGTATCAATGGCCATGTGAGAGCAAAATCGAGCTCTCTCCAGAAGCAGCATGTATTATTGATTAGCTAATAGTGACCCTGAGAAGAGCTGATTCAGCGCTGTGTAGCTCACGAAAACAGGAATCAAATTTATTTAAAATGTTATTGTTTTCCACCACATCCAAGAACGGATTTGAAAGCACTTTCTAAAAGACTTTAGATAGGGGATCTTGGTGATTAGCCTGTAATTTTGTGGGAGCGATGGATCCAGACTGGGTTTTTTAAGGAGAGGCTGACTAATACACTCGCTTTCTTGAAAAAATCAGGGACGCATCAGGGACATAATCTATTTTTAATCTTATTTTCCTACTTGTGCCCACTTTACGGAATTATTAAAATCACCAAGGTTGCAACTTATTCCCTTCATTCGTAACATAATGTGATTCCAGAGGTTTCCACACATATCTATGGCACCACTTGTCAGGATAAATGTCCACTTCTGATAATATCTGGAATTAAATGTGTGTGAATGTAAATTCTCTTGACTGTCTGCTTGACTAGTGGACAGTAGGTCTACCGGCTAGCTTTAACCAGAGGAGAGCTGATCTATTTACTCCCTGATTGTTCTGCCTTGACCTCCAGAGCAACTAATTACAGAGTTTATAATACAAAACCAACAAATTCTACACCAGCTTGTGGCAACAATGGGGCAATGGATCAGAAAACAGTAAAGTCCCTCCAGAATGACTCTCTATGACATATATTTTACTGACAGGATGGTATATTTCATAATGCAAACAGTGTAGAATGTTGATTGTAGTGGGAGAATACATTGTGAATCCATTTATCTTGGATGTCAAAGTGGATTTTGTGAATGAAATGACTATTTATGTGTGAGGACAGAACATTGTGAATTGATCTCATATATCTTAAAACTCAAATTTCGGTGTTATAGATTAGCGCCCAAGATGTGTTGTGACTGTAAGATATGCAATCAACTTGTTTGAAATACATCAGTTGTGCCATGCTGTACCATTAAAATAATTAACATTACAATTATTTCTATCTTGATCAGTTGTGCTACTTAGTATTCTCATGTCGTTGCATGCATTTTCTATCAATCTTGCCATAAACACTGATCATTGGCTGTGGCTGTTTGATTATGAACATCATTTTGCCTAATAAGATGGCCATGTGGAGACAAAATGAAATACTATCAATAGAGTAAGTGTTGGGTTCTCTAGGTACCTTGGGATGGTCCCTATCAAATGTTTTCTATTTGGCACCTTATGCAATGTGAATGTCAGTATATGTCACTGAACTTGTTATATAAACCTTCAGTGTTGTTACTGAGGTGAATTGAAATTCTCAGCTAAAAGTAGCATTTTTTTTCATGAGTAGGCCTACTTTGCCACTTTCTATGTACAAATGTACAGTCCTTGTCAATTTGGTGGTATTTGTAATGACTTTTTCTTTTTTTTAAATCAATATCTTTTTTTAATGTTTGGAAACATGGCCAAAAGATGTTTTGTTCTTTGAGAGCAGCAGCTCCATTCCACGTAATTCCCCTAATAAATCAGAAAGTTCTCAAAGTCAGTGTGAGTCAAGTTTATTTGATGCACAGCATGTATAAAGTAATACAATTATAATATTCAGTATAGCATCACGTGTAATATGGTGACTGTTTCTTTATTTCCCATGAAAATGAAATTTACATGTTATTGCCATAAATAGTTCAAGAAAAGGACTTATGTACAGTTATATAACATTATGTTAAACAGAGTACTACTTTGATATGAATTGTAATTATTATGAATTACAGTTGGGGCGCTGCAAGGCGCTGAGAAGATATGACACTGCATCTAATTTAGCAATTTAATTGTCATTTCAGAATTCCATACTTTCCCCAGACCATTTCTTGACTGCATTTGAAGAGTACGGTCACTCTTAAACTGAAGATTATTCTTCAAAACAACTAATACCACAATATGTGAAATTACAGTTAAATGCATAGTTAATGGTTTGGGTTTAAAAGGGTTTGCTGAGGTGAACCATTTATGACAGAAATCCTCTCTTTACATTGCTTTTATGGAGAAGTGCAATGCTGTCAAATCACACGAAATACAAAGTTCCTCTAGAGGTCAGTTTGACCTCTAATACAGTAAACATTGACAGAGTACCTACTTACTGATAAGTTACTGCAGTATGAATGGGGTAAAATATAGTTATAGTTTCATATTCATTGCACACTACATGGGGAAGCAGAAGACATGTCCAATGGCCGTAAAATGTTCCAATACACAAAAGTAATTCAACCAGTTCAATCATATTCTGTCACATCTAGGGCAGTCAAAATGTAATTATTCAAATGCCATTCAAGTGTTTTCCATTGACATGCTGGTATTCAGAACATTGCTCAAGTGCAAGGCGGCCTCTTGTCCTCGTTTCCCTCCCTGTTGTACTGAATGTTAAACCTGTTGCATATCTATGGTTACATAATTCTATAGGTGTGTGCGTGTTTACGAGTGTGTGTGCTTCAGGCTTTTCTTTTCCTAGTCAGATGTAGATTACACTGAGAAGATCAACCCCTTAATATGAAACATGCACAACATGATTATTTTATAAACTCTTTTGCAGAATATATCCACTGAAGCATGCTGCTCATGATATAATTTGCAACAATTAGGCATTAACAGGGTTCACGTAAATCATTAGATGTTCTATGTTCCGGCTGTACTTTAGATTTCATGCATCTGTGATTTATTTCCTCACCGTACATGATGTTGGTATTTGATTTTGCATGACTCACTGCACAAGTTACTTTACTGTACTTGAAGGCACCTCATTAAGTGATTCATTGTAGCGTTTGGGTAACCATGAGGTTCATAGAAAAGGATTCCCTTGCAGTGTTTTCCTACTGGGTTTGCTCAAATATGACCACTGCTCAAGGTATTCCCTCATTGATGTATGCACACAGATTGTAGGTCTGCAGTGGGGTGTGTGTGAGTGTAAGAGGGAATGCAATGTGTATTTGAATGAAGGGATTGGCTTGTTGTAATGCAAGGTGTGTGTTTGAAATTGAGCAGGTAATTATTTGGGTGTGCTTTAGTATGTCAGTGTGTACATTTGCGTTCCACTCTCACTGCCAGTGGCAGCCACCTCAAACCTGCATGTCTGTGTGTTCATTAATTTTTATTGCATGCATGTACTCTGTGCTGTTGCATAACATGCCATTCATAAGTGATGAGTGTGAGTGTGAGTGAGAGTTTAGATAATAGCAGTAATAACTGAGAATGCACTGTACATGGCTTTTATCTCTACCGCTCTAAAGTTTAGTTTACTTTAAGGTAACAATCTGTGACATTTTAATATAAATAAATGTCTGTTTTGCTACTCTCTATCTGATTGATATAACACAATAGTGATTCAACCTAGAGCCAGTCGGTGTCTGGTAGGTCTTTCCTGGGACAAATCCTCTGCCACACAGGAAATGTGATGCGTTTCCAGTTTCCGGTTTGTTTGGAATAAACAGAAGAAGAACTGGGTAGTCAGCATGAGCAGTGATAGCCACCATGGCTGAACAGACAAAGAAAAGAGAAACTCAAACTGCATCAACATAAAATCCAAGAAAAAAGAAACAGATTAATCACAAGAGGAAGGCAAGCAACCGACTCCGAGTCAAAACTACAGCGAACATCAGCATTGCCTTTCCAAGATGAAAAGCACTCCAAGATGAGTAGGAATGGTGAGACTGAGGAGCGATGCAGATGTGGCTGTTTTTCTTTTTCTTTCTTATTATTTATAACTGCAATCTACATTGTCTTCATTATTATGTTTGCCTACATCAAGTGCAAAACACCGAAGCAATGAGCACGTATCACCAAAGGTGTCGCCAAAATCAAGAAACACAAGAATCTTTAATTATCACTATAATTCATGGGCACCCCGCCTCAGCGTGATCATGCTGTGGCAGGGTGCTTCAGCATGATCACTGGGTGTTCCTCATAAAAACCCAGAGAAATGTACTTCCTGAAGTGTCATGATGTGACATCAGCTGAAACATCATCCACGACTGTGACAAAAGTAATAGCTCAGATAATTTCTATGGGTGGTAATTACAAGGTTTACAGAACAGGATTCCCTATAGCAGAATTGTCCTAAGGCTTTTGCTTGGAAATGAGTTCTGCTCAAGGTATTCCCTCACTGACGTACGCACATACAGCATACTGCATGTATTTGAATGAAAGGAATCAGTTAAAATCAGTATTACCCCCTCACCATGTGGGTATAAACAGATTAATCAGCGAAGTAGAGTGCGTTACGTGGCTCTAGAAGCACTGGACTCTGCCCAGCACAGCACATTTAATGGCTCTCTGTTATGGGCCATAAGCTGCAAGCCAAACTAGAGAGCTGAAACAGCTATAAAGGTTTACAAGGCAGCTATCAAAGCTTCCTATCAGGGCCTTTGCTGTTTTAAGCTCAAACTATAGTGTAAAGACTAATGTCAAAGTCTTCTCCAATGGGTTGACTCATATGGGGTTTTGAAGGCTGATACAGATATCCATGTGTTTGGATTGAAGCTGCCAATAGGCTGATATTTTGTCCCAACATACAATATCTTTAAATGTGTATAAGGTACAATAAAAAGACAAACTTTTTCAACTGTATTCGCTACAGAAAATGGTTTCATTTCCATGAAGGCCCAACAAACTTAACAGCGATACAATTTAAATGCTGTTTGCTGGAGAAATGTGATTTGTATGGATGATATTTTACTTTTATATAAATATGGATACTGGATACTCAGAATATAGAATTATACTGTGATTGGCCCTGCAGTGCAATAGTTTTCAGCACTCCACCCATAGGGCCCCATTATGTTTATAATTCTGTTTGTTCTTTCTTTCTTTCTTTCTTTCTTTCTTTCTTTCTTTCTTATCCTAAATTGTTAACTATGGTAAGTTGATTAAAGATGTATGTATACTTGTGGTGCTCATAGTGAGTATATAGTGATATTACTATAGGCTATGACTTTCTGTGGTATAATTTTTGTACCTATAGTATCTGCATGACATTGCTGTTTAACGGTTAAAATTGTATAGTATCCTTCTAAAATGATTGAATGGCTTCAGATGTCATTGCTCCTGATTTCGTCAAGTCTGAGTCAGGAGGCTTATGCTGCCTTCAAGGTCTCCTCGTAATCTCCATCGTCCAAGTTCTGAATCATATGACACTGAATTATTCAAAAAAACAAAATGTATCCTATTTATTTATAAATCCTGCTTCAACAGCAGAATGAAGAGAATAAAATGCTGTTGTTTTAATGCATTTATTAGCCAACAGTTGTGATATTTAGCATTTTGTTGCACCAGAACCCATCTACTGTATATTTTAGAATGGATATGATGCAGTTTGATTGATCACATATTTATTGTAGAATTGATCAATACTACACTGGTTGTCTATGGGAAGCGCTTAACCTGAATTGACTATGATGTGACATTTTGATCAAGTTCCACACATGCATGAATATGTTCTTATTCTTATAGATACTCTTATTCTGTGTGCTTATTCTTATTCTTATATATTCTTATTCTGATTTTCAGTGGAGAGTTTTGGTGTCCCATGGTCTAAATGCTGCTTCAGAGGCTTTTCCATTCTGACAAAAATACAATTCTGGGGGGAAACCATAAATACTTGAAATTGTTTTACAATTTTTTGTCCTGGAATGACAGGAAACAGAATTGAATTCCCTTAAATTCCATTAAATTCCACTTCAGAACAGACTCTTAACAGAAAACTCTCTGTTTCTTCCTCCTGTGAGTGCAGGCTCAATTCGCCGCTCACAATTCCGATATTTCTGACAGCACTTAAAGGCAGCATCAGCCCTCAAGGGGGGTGGTGTTTACAGCGTGTAGTAAAAACGACAACACACACCGCCTCTCTCTTATTCCTCAATCTACACTGCAGGACAGTAGAGGATACAGTGAAACCAGGGTATAGAGCGTCGTGCTGTGTTAGATTTGGCTATTTCTGGATATATTTCTTTATCATTTAGCCTACTATTTTTATTAACTTCATCACTGACAGGTTTAACACCTGTCAGTAGAATTTCACTGCCAGCCCCGCATTGAGTGACAGTACTCTCCTGCTGTCGGCCCGTATCAAACAGCGTTATCATGCCGTCTATGCGACAGTCGTACACGGTGACGGTGCCGGAGGGACCGGCCGCTTTCCCGTTAGAGAAACCAGACCTGCGGCGCAAGAGTCCGCCGGTGTCCCGGTCCATGCTGGTGTCCACATTCATGGGTCTGCTCATCAACCAGGCCAAGGTGAGTGAGGGAGTCATCCACTGCACTTCTAATCCTGTCTGACCGCTTTCAATGGTCCTCCTATATATATTTTGGAAATAGAAAATGTGGATGTGAGTGTTTAACGTTTACCTAAACTGAATTTTTGAGGGGAAAAAACAACACTTTTCAACATTTTTCTGTCTTTGTCTAGCAGTGACAATGACAGCCCTAGACTTTTTCCCTTTAAACTCTTACTGTATCATGTGTTTTTGGTACTTTTAAACTGTGCTTTATGGTGGAATGTCACTCTTATGCCGAGTTTCACTTAGCAATTACATAAGAATTCTATTCCATAAAAAAATGAAATAACAAAATGCTTACTTCATGTTGCTTCAAAAACAGTAAAACAAAAAATGTTTCACTCAAATATTTCTTTTTTTTTTTTTTTTTTTCATTCAAAATATGCATGGCTGTCCCTCAATCCCACAGTCATTACCATCACACTGAAGGATTTGAAGAAAAATATATACACATTTTTTGGAATTTGACATTCACACTATTTGCTTTTTTGTTGCAATGAAAGCTGTAAATAGCAGTTTCTGTTTTAAGACATACACCTGCAGTGCTATGACCCCTTATGAAATAGAGCTATAGTAATCCAATTATAACATCTCAGAAGGATAATGTAGAAATATCACAGCAAAACTATAAACTATGTAGAATATCCTATTGGGATATTATAGGAATATCATGTGCATCAGTGGATACCATAGGAGAGAAAAAATAAAGTAGGCTACAGTAAGGTCAGTATAAAGTCACTATTGAGTACCACAGCAGGTGGTACATATGTTGAATCTATGGGGTCTGAATTAGTGGGGATGGGACACTCTTCTCTGTTGCAGCCCCACTTTGTGATTTAGGCTAAGACAGGTGTACCTTTACAAAAAATCCCACTTTGTGCAGCTTTAACAGGCCCTAGAATAAACAATATATCTCAAAATCACTCCTCAAAGTGAATAACAAATACATAAAATACATCTTGTCACTCTCTAGAGCCATTTGGAGGGCCGAAAAACAGCTTTGTGGAGGGCCAAATATGATCCGAGTTCGCCCCTTATCTGCACCTAAGTGGCAGAAGTTTGACGTGCCTATGTGGGCTATGTAAGCACACACAAACAGACAGGAGCACAATGTAATCAAGAACAGCGGCGGCCCGCACTGGAGCAACAATCAGAGCGCGACGTTGCGTAATAGGAAGGAGCATTGCTGATAAGGAACGAGCGTGTCCGAGACTGTCACCTTATCTTCCGTACAGTACGCTTTGTGAAGAGAAACTGCCAAGAGCCTGCAGATATTCGTGTCCTTGTGGGTATCAGCAAGTCGACCGCAGTTTGAACCCTGAGGTCACGGGTAACACTTAAAGCAGTATTCCACTTAGTTTTAACATGGGGGTTATTTGGCACTTGACTGCCATGAAAGCCAGAATATAAACTAATCACCAAGTTTGGATGCAGCTGGACGAGTTTGTAGCATTGGGATTTTTACTTCACATTCATTTGAATGAGCCACGAAAATAGACTGAAAACTGACATTTAACACGTTGGTGAACAGATTCAACAACAGATCCTGCTTTTAAGACAATAAAGCAATCTTGGGTCCGTCCTCATTTTGCATTTCTATTCTTGGTTTAAACTAAAATTAGTATTTAAAAATAAAAGTAGATCCAGTCTCCCAAACAGGAACTATCTCTCCTAAATGGTATCCCTCCGCTATGTTCTCTTCTATCAATAAAAATGCTATTTGGCGAAATTATGTTCTAAAACGTTGGACCCACAGTCAACTTAAAATCACAGTAGCAGGACCTGTTGTTGAATCTGTTTACAAATGTGTTAAATGTAAGTTTTCAGGCTATTTTCGTTCCTTTAAGGTCCTTGTCTTGACTACTAGGGGATTTTTTGTTTTGTTTTTTAGCCTGGAGGATCTGTGTTCATAGTGGTTAGAGAAAAGATGAAATATGGTTTCAGGCAGGTGAGCATTTAGTGTTATGTAGGGGTGGAAGTGATTACATTTAATCATGTTACTGTAATTGAGTAGGTTTTTTGTGTAGTTTCAGTATTTTTTTGAAATCCGTAATTTTACTTTTACTTCAGTATGTTTTGACTGAAGTACTGTACTTAAAACTCATCCATTACAGAGTACAGACTGTGTAGGCTTTCTATAAGCATCAGAAACTGGACAAATGTGGAGCCATTCATAGTGAACAGTCAGCTGAATATTGAATTTCTAATTAAAAGAATCTAGTTTGAAGTTCTCTTCTCTAAAAAATAACTCACTAACATTTACTCTGACTACATTTTAAATGAGCTACTAAGTAACAGCACTTCTGCTTCAGTAGGATATTTTGGTGCTGTTTCCACCCCATAGCTTTGTGTTTATCTTGTTTCCAAGGGAGTGGCATAGCTGGCACCGGTGCAAGTGCGTGTGCAGGAGCGTTGCCCTCCTTTAGTCACAAGTTATTTGGCCGTGACCGGGCCTGCATAGCTGGGTTAGGACATCACGTTCTCTCTCTGCTGCGCTCTGAGGCCCATGCCAACCGGTGGAGGGATTTTATGTTCAGAGCACAGCAGTTACCTGAGCGGATCGCTTCCTCAGTTTATGCGCTGGTCTTTTAATGCCCGAGCCGCATGCTGAGGGAGCCAAAGATTCACTGAGTCAGTGTACCAGCGTTGGACTCGCACCATATGGTCAGCTTCAAATACTACACCGAAAAAGGGAAAACACAAAGAAATCAAAACATAAAGAAATTAGGATTCAACCAGTATGGGTTTTTGAAGGCTGAAACCAGTATCAATATTTTTTGTACTGAAGCTGACAATAGCTGATATTGTGTGCCAATATTTGACCATTTTCATGCAAAAATAACTAAATAAATAAATAAAACATTGCAGGCATTCATGTTTCCTCCAGAATTGTATTCTTGTCAGGATGGAAGAGCCACTGAAACAGCATTTAGACCATAATGGGACACTAAAACTCATTCACTCTCATTAGAATCAGTATAGGTTAAGGGCTTCCTATAGACAACCAGTGCACTGTTGATCATTTATACAATAAATATGTAATCAAACAAACTACATCATATCCATCATAACAGAGGTGGACGACACTGACTGGAGCAGATCACATTTTTAATAAAAGAACAATATCGCAGCGTTAAAGTATATTGATATATATCCTATAGAATCACTATTTTAACTATTAGAATACTGTTTATTGCTCTAAGGAGTAGGAATATTGCCACCCAAACATTGGCAGAATACAGTATGTTCGCTCTTTTTTTTTTTAGCTTTGAGTTCTTACAATACACAACAGGGTGTAACACCACTTGAAGTCCATTGCAAGATGGACTTCAAGTGCACTAAGCATATAAACTTTCCTTATGTATATTATAACCACAACAGAATGTTAAATGCAGTACATGCAGCTGAATGCATTATGACACAGTGTAATAGATAAGGAATCTGGTGTGACGAGGTCAGGATCATTTCATGAACTATGATTACCCATAAAGTATTCTCTCCCTAGAGCTGTTGCACACTTTATAATATACTGCTCTGATTATAATGATTATAATGCCTGCTTATAATGTGTTTAGAATGCCTTTTAATGCCTTCTGAGCAACACAAATAAAGTGTTATCCAAAGACATAGTTTCTGGATAGCTCTGTACTGCCAGTCACACCTCATCTCCTACAGATATGAGGCATTTGGTGCTTGTTCGAACGTGAGAAGTGGCATGAGAGTAGTACACAGTGCATTACAAGGGAAAAGTTACCCGCTCTTCTCTCTATGTGCCTGGATATCTATTTACCCGCCATCTTTTTCAGCTTTTCAGCATCTTTTCATCAGGGTGTGAAAAGCAAATGGCAGCTATTTCTGAAAAAAAAAACAAAAAACATAACTTTTGGGGGATTTCCACCATTACAATAAGTGAAGAAACCTGTTGGTTGAATTATGTAAAAAGCTTGATTTTTCCTTTGTCCATTAGCAAGAGTGAGTCTTGTTACTGTAATTGAGCAGCTTTTTATGTACTTATATTTTTGAGTGTTTTTGAAGTCAATTTCTTATTGTTTCTTTTTACTTAAGTATTTTACTTCACTACATTTTGAATCGCATCCATTACAGAGTACAAATTTAGTAGACTCTCCATTAGCATTGCATCAGAAACTGGACAGTTGGAAATTGCATTTGCATCAAACCTGCACAAGTATGTACAGGAAACATTATGTTAACCAACATTAAACATGTAACATTAAATGCTAAAATTTCTCCAGGATAGCGGCTTAGTCAACATCCATCCAGCTACAGTATTATTGGTTTGTGTTAGTCTGGTTGTTGTCTAGCTTGTTTGCTAGCCTTGCTAGCTAGTTGAATAGCTAACAGCAAAAGAAACTTCAATAGAGTAACTAAGTAGCTTTTATTCTGAGTAAATTTTTAAGGAGCTACTTTTTTTTACTTAAGCTTAAGTAGACTTTTGCACCAGTAATTTTTATTCTAGTTAAGTAAAACTTTATCAAAATAACATACTTAAGTGTAATATTTTGGTACTGTTCTGGTACCCTGCCCATTAGTCTGCACCATGCTGGGTGTGCGCTGCGATTGCTCATAGTACAGTATGAAATTCTGTGGAACAGGAAACAGCCATGAATAATAACTGACATTGTTGCTCAATTTAAAGTGTTAGTTGACAGGTTCATGGAAATATACGTGCGTATGTGTGTGTGCCTTTATTCCTGCTTACGTTTGTGTGATGCTACCCTGACGCTCTTATTTCCGCCTGCATCTCCTCAGTCGTCAGCAGAGGCATTGATGAGTAACGACACCGACCTAGCTGGCCCATGTCATCATGTTACACTGTTACCATGTTCCCTAATCTAATTTGTTCAGGCCGAGCTGCAGGTCCTACACCAATATGTAACCTGTAAATACTGGAAACAGTCTCTGGGATCCCTAGACATGCAGTTATTAGTGGTACGGAAAGACAGTGGTCATCCATTTACCATGAGGCTAGTTTATTATTCAGCTCAGTGTTCAGGGAGTACCATGTTGAGCCCAGTAGACTCTGGGTGGCTCCGTTTAGACTTTTTCCTGCTTTTTCTGAAGCGTGTGGCATCAAAATTCCCTGCAGCACATGACACATAGTCAGGGTTAGAGCAATATATCGGCTTGCCAGGCCAATAGTAGAAATTAAATAGTGGAAAAGTGGACATTAGTTCTTCATTTAAAGGCCAATGTATCCCAGAGTTTCCCTACCATTGAATACTGTGGTGGGCTGGGTTACTCTGCCTTAAAGAACTGCTAACCCTAAAAGAATTTAATTAGTCTGCATTTCAATGGAGAGTTTTAGCATCCCATGATGGTCTCAGTGCTGTTTCAGAGGCTTTTCCACCCTGACGAGAATACAATTCTAGGGGAAACAATGGACATTTGTCATTTTATGGAAAATCTTGGGAACAGAAATGGTAAAATGTAAAGTTATTGAGTATCAGCAGTTTCAGTCCAGTATTGATCTAAGCCAACAGATGATTAACACTACTAATGGCACCAGCAAAGTCTGCTCTAATCTGGTTGATTCTTCACTTCCTCAGTGATGTGGATCTGTTCACATAAACAACCTAAGCAGATCTTTTCCCTATTCTAACACCATGTTACATTCTGCACATTCTCAGAAGAGCCTTTCTATTTGGTAAGCATCACATGCCTCGCTGCTGTCACCATGGTGTCAGTGGTGGCTGAAGTCAGAACAGACGGTGGTATTTTGTGGAAAGATGATATATATTGCATGTCGGGCACATGCTGACGACAGTGTGATGAATGGTATGCGTAGGTGTATTTTTTCACACAGTCCTTCAAGGCTCACACACACACGAGGAATGTAGCAGAGCCTATGTGAGGCTATCATAGTTTCACCATATATAGGCTGTGTGTAGGCTGTACTCAGCACTGGTCCTCTGTTGGGCTGTACAGTAGGCCTATGGAGAAAAAACACAGAATATCTGCAGTCAAACACTTTGCTCTTCTCTCCCTGGTCTGGGGTTGATTTATACTGCATGGATTTCATGGCAAAAAGATTCTCTTATTTGACTAATCTACTTGCCTCACCACCTCCTTACTCTCTACATCAACATCACCTCCAAAAGCTATATTTAAAGGTGCTACTTGTAGCATTTTAACATCAATACATCATTAGCACATTAAAGATGAGACATTAGTAAACAAACAAGACCATCACATAGAAGACTGGCAGCTTCTACCGGCCTCTACACTGCATTTTTTTAATTGTGTGCCACCAGGTCAGATTTGGCGGGAAATCGGTGGGATTGCTTTACAGCACAAAGGGAGGTTGCTTTATGACACAAACCAGGAAGAGGGCACTGTTTTCCTGCGCAAACAGAGCGGGGTTTATGGGAAATGTGGTCTTAATTTTGAGAAGCATTAGCATTGATGTGCAATTGAAGGCTGACTCCACTCTACTGTCAAAGCCAAAGATGTTGCTCAAGAATTCCATTTCACTTACTCTCATCACGTAATCTTGTCATTTTTATTCCAGTTTTGATCTACAAAATCTGTCTAGTGAACTTCAGGTCGATAATTTTCTTTTTTTTTATGTTGCTGCAGATTACTAATGTAGCCATCTGTATGCGTTTGTTTGTTTCCTGTACCCTGACCGTCAAACATCCTTAAGTCATCCACTGCTACCTGACTTAATGATATTAGTTTCCATTTTTGTCAGTGCCTTTCATACTGTGTAACATATACTACACGTGTTGAAATGGGTTTTGGCACTCCATTTCAAGGACAGCATTGATACAAAATCCTTAAGTGATCCTTAGTGTCCTTAGTCCTTAGTGTTGTTCCCAAGTAATTAACACTGCACCCAGTGGAGGTCACATGACTTTAATGGCTTTAGGGGGCGGTATGTTGGAGCCTCAAATGAAACTAGAGACTCCAAGGACTCCATTGATGCCAAACCTGTCATGTTAGCACACCATGGGGTAAACACATCTGTAAATTCAAAGGAATTTTTGAGTTGTTCCAAAATTAAGATCCCCTTGATATATCACTCATTATAAATGTCACATTATCGTGACACACTATCTTCATTGCTGATTGATATCAGTGTCAAGTATCAGGCATTGACTTATATTGCACATAATTATGTTTTACCTTTGAACTTCAGTAGTACTTGCAATGCAAAATCTGTACAAAAGTACCTATGGCCTCGACTTCATTTTAGTTTCAGTTTAAGGTTGTAAACTTGAAACTCTTGTGGTTCCAATAATCCCATTTATTTATTACTAGTATGCAGTTTTATCTAACTGTCTACAGTGAGCTATTATGACCTCTAGGATAATTACAGCCTCATGAAAGTTTACACCCAGAAACTAGAGACATGGGCCATTCTGAGAATGTAAGATTAGGCTATTAGTGATAAATGAACCTAACCCAAGGTCTTGGGGGTATTCAGGTAGTCTTCCTGAGGGATTTTTGAGCATTTTTGTCAATCAACTGGTCAAAAATGGCATGAGATTTTAGTAAAACTATGTAACCCTTTGTATCAATCCAAAACTGTGCATATAATGTCCTAAATCCTTCTACACTTTAATTATTTGAATACATTCATAACACTATTTTATCCAGGTGTTTATGGACAGAGTTCACATAGTCAAGCTGCCTGTCACATGAATCTTCAGGGTCTTTGTCATGCTGTATAACACTCGTATGTCAT
Organism: Centroberyx gerrardi; assembly: GCF_048128805.1. NCBI lineage: Eukaryota > Metazoa > Chordata > Actinopteri > Beryciformes > Berycidae > Centroberyx > Centroberyx gerrardi. The sequence continues at coordinate 29,404,199 of NC_136007.1, read as the reverse complement.
TCCTCAACAAATGGATAAGTGAACTAGAATCTCCTTACTATCTCTCTGAGCAGAACAAGAGTCCTCAAGGCCTGGTGGGACTGCGGAACCTGGGCAACACTGTAAGTATCCTTTACTTAATGATATACTATAGACTGACCTTTTGTAGTTCAACAAAGAGAAGAATATATACTTATCCATTTCATGTTCATGTGTGACCCACCAAAACCGCTGAGTCCCAAATACATGACATCACCAAAACACCATCCATCTCCATTAGAATTGTTTGTTCAAGCCTTCTCTCCTCCTCCTTTTTAATGTTTTATGGTTCTTTCCTTCTGCGTTTACAAGTGTTTCATGAACTCCATCCTGCAATGTCTGAGTAACACCCCGGAGCTGAGGGATTACTGCCTGAGAAACACACATCGCACAGATCTCAACAACAACTGCAGGGCTAAGGCTGATCTCATGGAGGGTAAGACACTACATTGAGACTCAAATGCAAAAACACACCAGCCTCTAAGCTGTTAAACATTTACAGTTGGTCATACTGTACCCATTGCCACCTGATTGAGGAATACTGTGGATCTGGGCATTGTCTTGTGAATCTTATGGGCCACTAGGAATTAAATGTTGTCCCACCCTAACATTTTATAGAGGCTTCATATTTGATAGCCTTTGTACTTTATACTGTACATTATACAGTGCTCCACTAAAACAGCAATAAACATTTGAATTAATTTCCAAAACACTCACTAAGGTTTGTGCAGGGAAGAGTGTTCTATATCACCAACATGACCAAATCAGAAAGCCAGGCTGTTCACTGTCCCTTCGCTCTAAGTGGAAAAGCTGCCTAATAGCGCCAGTCAAAAAATAAAACCTCTTTGTCCTTCTCATGGTCATGCATACAGTATGTAAATTATATGTAAATCTAATCATATGTCCTACATATTTATTTGTAGGCGAGGCTATGCAAAGCGATACTGCACCCAATTCACAAACTCTTTGTATCCCCAACTCCCCCAAATTATTGTAGTGCATATAAGAAGCTTGTCCATTCTGAATGGTTGCTATCATTGTTGCAAGATGCAGCATCATCACCAGGGAGTCAGACCAGCAAGGCAAAGGGTTTTCCATCCAAGAATCTCAGATCAGATCAGAAAACTCCAATTATAAAGAGACTCAGGGAGTCTTACAACTGAAGGTATTTGCGCTGCAATTGGTGATGAATGGGCTATTGCTAATGCTAATGCTATTGCTATTTGATAAAAAACTCTCCACCCTTAGCTCAAGCAACTGAGGCGCAAAAATGTGTGGATTGCCCTCGCAACGCACTCTTAGTGGACCTAAATTTCCATTTGGGAAAAGAAACGTGTACTTCAAAAGATACTTATACTAGTTTTGTTCTCATTTTGGAACAAAACTCTTTACCAACCTTGTCTTCCCCTGCAGTATGACCCCTGTTTAACAGTACTAGGGTTGAAAGGGTCTTATTTTCTTCCTATTCATGGTGTTATTTTCTTCCTGTCTTTCTTTCTCTCTCTCTTTCACCCACTCTCTCTGTCAGAGTTCGCTAAGCTCACTCAGACCCTGTGGACGTCTGTGAACACTGAGGCCGTCAGTCCCTCAGATTTCAAGATCCAGATCCAGAGATATGCTCCAAAATTTGTAGGCTACAAGTAAGTCTTCCTTCCTTGTGTTTATGTGCCTCTACCCTTATCTCTACACCATCCATTCTTTTCTCTTGTGTGCTTATCCTTTTTTCTTGCCATCTTGGAAACGTAACTGCTTTTCTGAGTGGCTGGCATGAGTGTTAGACCGATATATGGGGCTGATATTGGCTTTTTATTTAAAATCAGCCAGTCAGTGTCATCCAAAAACCCATATTGGTTGAATTCTAGTTGAAATAATGAGTATATAAAAGTAACAATTTCTCTCTCTCACCCATCCCCTCTCTCTCTCCCTCTCTCCAGCCAGCAGGACGCCCAGGAGTTTCTGCGTTTCTTATTGGACGGTCTCCATAATGAAGTCAACAGAGTGACGGTGCCCCGTAAGGCATCCGTCGAGGACTTTGAACACCTCTCGTAAGTCAGCAGACCCACCACCTCACACCTCTGCTCCTAATAAGTCACTCATAACCTGCCACATAAGTAAGACCTTTCACTTCAAAAAAGACGCAAGATCAACGCAAGATTTATATATTAGTGCAGCTATAGGCCAAATTGTTCAGATTTGCACGAAAGCACCCAAATTGGTATGCATGCACAGTTTGATACCTTGAAGGAAAACATCATAAACTGTTCAGATCATTGTGTAATGATGAATTCATTGATATTATGTAAAGAAATTTGCAATTTTAATGAAGGAAACTGAGAACATTGCCATTTTTCCAAATTCCTGATTGTCAATTCAGGCAATTTCATTGTATCTCTTTACACAATATCATTGAATTCATCATTACATCATGGTCTGAACAGTTTATGTTAATTTTAGCACTGTATTCGTTAGCCACCAAAACAAGAATACATTTTCTTCTGTTCTATCATGGTCAGTTCAGCAGATATGGAGGATGGCAGAAGGAAGAATCGCACTGTATATGTATATCAATTTTGGTGCTTTTAAGCAAATCTAAACGATTCATGTGCATTTCTGGACTACGTTTCTTGACTGTAAGTAATCCAGAGGAATTTTTATTCAAAGTGATCTTAAAGGACACACATCTCAGTTTTCCCCTTGAACAATCTAACATTATAAAAAGTGTTTTAAAGACAGGGTTGGGGACTAAATTAAGCTGGTTTGACTACAGTATGGTTTCCTTCACAGGGATGATGAAAAAGGCAAACTGATGTGGAATAAGTACTTGGAGAAAGAGGATAGCAAAGTGGTCGGTGAGTGACTTGCCTTGATGGGATATGGCTATTTAATTACCAGAGGCCTTCCTTGTGTGTCTATGCGTATTGCGTGTTAACATGCATGTTGGGTTTTTCCCTGTAGATCTGTTTGTTGGCCAGCTGAAGAGCTCTCTGACCTGCACTGAGTGTGGCTTCTGCTCCACTGTGTTTGATCCATTCTGGGACCTATCTCTACCTATTGCACAGGTCAGCACGTACGCACACACACACACACACACACACACACACACACACACACACACTGTTCTTGTTCACAATGCAAATGCTTGCAGCGTAGCCATTCGTCTTGCCTCGTACATTCTATACATGAACATCCATGCAGTTTGCTGATTTCTGACTGGATATCTTCTTTGTCTCCATAGAAGAGCTCAGGAGAGGTGACTCTGAAAGACTGCATGAGACTCTTCACCAAGCAGGATGTATTAGATGGAGAAGAGAAACCGGTAAGACGCCTCTCTGTCAACACACCACCTCCTTCTTGTAAACAGATATTTCTTTGGATTATGTAGCGGCAACCTCTCACGACCTTCTCTTTCTCTGTCTCTGTCTCTCTCTCAGACATGCAACAGATGTAAAGCCAGAAGAAAATGCACCAAAAAGTTCACCATCCAGAAGTTCCCTCAGATTCTTGTGCTTCGTATCCTTTCCTTGCATGTTACACTTTGTTTCATGCTTTCACTTTATTGAATATGGTAAGTGCTAGCCAGGTTCAATTGAATAATAATCACAATAATAATCTTCATTTATACAGCACTTTTCAAAACAGTCACAAAGCGCTTTACAAAACATTAAAAACAAGCAGATAAAATTAAACAAAAGCAATGAAAGCAAGGTCAAAAATATAAAAGCAAAGCAAAAAACATAAAAGTAAGCTATAAAATGGAGGTCAAAAACAATTAATAAGGTTGTTACATAAGAGCAAGTCTCATAATTTAAAACGACACAAAAGGAGTAAAAAGCTCTTTGTTTAATGCCGAGTGCAGACCTGGGTCAAAAATACTAGCTATTCCTTTTTCAACACTACTATGTGATTGTTTTGGCTCACTGATAAATAATAATAAATGAATAATAATCTTCATTTATACAGCACTTTTCAAAACGGTCACAAAGCGCTTTACAAAACATTAAAAACAAGCAGATAAAATTAAACAAAAGCAATGAAAGCAAGGTCAAAAATATAAAAGCAAAGCAAAAAACATAAAAGTAAGCTATAAAATGGAGGTCAAAAACAATTAATAAGGTTGTTACATAAGAGCAAGTCTATAAAAATTAGTTGCCAACCTAAGCTCCTAGGCAGGTCTATCCAAAGTCTAGCAGCCCTGATAGCAAAAACCCGATTTTGTTTTTAATCTAGACTTTGGAACATCTACTTTATTTTAGCATTTACCATGTTGAGTGATAATAGAACACTATCCAAAGCAAAAAGATTGACCCTTTAGTTATAAAAAGCTGTCTGTTTTTCATTATATGACCTGTAAATTAATCAGAATTAACTCAATACAGTTGATGTATCCTGGTTTATTTTTGGAACTATTTCAGGTGAGCAATCACGTATTCATCTGCTGAGCAGTGATTTTTAGCTGTACACAGTCTCCCATCACCCACCACCTTCACTTCCTATGGAAACAAAACAAAAGTCACGCTCCAAGAAAGTCAACTGTAGTTTTTCTTTCATGTTTTCTGTAAATTTTAAGAGTTTCCTACGCAAAACTACCAGACTTAGCCACATATCATTAAAATGATTTAACATTTAGCTTCAGAGCTGCTACAACTAATACATTTCTTACCTTTGAGATAATGCTGGTGGCTTGCTATCAAGCAACACAGTGTAGGCTAAAATGTTAGCATGGAGCCTACTATCACTCAACATAGTGTATGCTAAAGTGCATGGAGCGGGAGTGTGTCTATGTTCCCTCAGTCCTATGTTCCCTCAACCCTATCCCAACTTACCTTCTGACAGCCTTGACCAAGCTTGCTCTAACCTTAACCTCAGTGAACTCATGCCTCAACCCAACCACCTCATCTGCCCTGGAACCCCTAACCTCAACCATACAAGCTCCTTGCCTAAACACATAGGGCTGAGGGAACATAGGGCTGAGGGGGGATGACCCCCACGGAGCCTATACTATCACTCAACATAGCGTATGCTAAAGTGTTAGCATGGAGCCTATACTATCACTCAACATAGCGTATGCTAAAGTGTTAGCATGGAGCCTATACTATCACTCAACATAGCGTATGCTAAAGTGTTAGCATGGAGCCTATACTATCACTCAACATAGCGTATGCTAAAGTGTTAGCATGGAACCTATACTATCACTCAACATAGCGTATGCTAAAGTGTTAGCATGGAGCCTATACTATCACTCAACATAGCGTATGCTAAAGTGTTAGCATGGAACCTATACTATCACTCAACATAGCGTATGCTAAAGTGTTAGCATGGAGCCTATACTATCACTCAACATAGCGTATGCTAAAGTGTTAGCATGGAGCCTATTATCACTCAACATGTATGCTAAAGTGTTATCTTGGAGCCTATAGGCTACTATCACTCAACATGGTGTATGCATGGAGTGTTAGTACGGAGTACCAGAGCCAATCTAGTAGAGACACATTGGTGATTTTGGCGTCTACCCAGAAACTATCTTGACACTATCTGTTGATATGACGACTTGCACCAATGTTGGTTTGGGTTGACGTTGAACTTGGCCAATTCCTACACGTCGCTATCCGTCAAATGCTGGCTGGGTATGTTCTAATAATTTAAGTTGACCAACAGGCCAATCTTCAGATCTAAATAGAAGCGGTGCATACAGCATCATATGAGCCTTGGCTGGACATTATGACCCACAAACTAGTAACAGCAAAAGAAATAGCGGCAGCCTATCAGTCGTAGATGTTCACTTCCTTGACTCAGCATTCCTCCCAGACCTGAAGCGTTTCTCAGAGTCTCACATCCGAGCCAGCAAGCTTTCCACCTACATCAACTTCCCTCTCAAAGAGCTGGACCTCCGGGAGTTCGCCTCGGAGAACAGCGGTAAGTACTCACATGTAGATGAAGGACACTAATATTGTCACCAGAAGGGTTAATGAGCATTTGTTTGTCAGCTTTTACTTTACTTTCCAAGTCCAATTTGATTTTATGATTAAGGATTGCACTAGTTTTGACTGACGGTGTCTTGTCTGCCTGTAGAGCATGCTGTGTATAACCTGTACGCAGTGTCCAACCACTCTGGAAACACTTTGGGAGGCCATTACACAGCGTACTGCAGGAACGCGGCACTGGGCGAATGGTACAGCTACAACGACTCCAGGTATCAACTCTCCACACCACACTCTACCTCAGATATCCATATAGCAGTTTGGCACAAGACTATACAGTATGATTGCTTGTGTGCTTGCTGTCAAATTAAGTTTATCTCATTCTAGGTGTGTCGGCTAGTTGCCATATTTTATAGACAGCGAATTAAATGTGTAGCATAAGTAGGTCAAGTGTGTGTTTGTGTCTGTGTGTTAGGGTTCAACCGACCGATACATTGAAGGCCGATACCTGTAACAATACCAGTACTTTTTTGATCAAAGCTGCCAGTAGCTGATATTCAATTTCTTTAACATTGCCCAGTATTTAATATACCCCCAAAATTCTATTCTTGTCAAGATGGAAAATCTTCTGAAACAGCATTAGGACCATCATGGGTCACTAAAACTCTCCATTGAAACCCAGGATGATACTAGTACTACTACTGCTAATCAAATCAAGTCAAATCAAACTTTGTTCATATAGCACATTTCATACAACAGTGTAACCCAAAGTGCTGTATAAACCTGCTTGCCTCCGGGTCATGAAAAAGACAGCAATAACAGGAACAAGATAGCCAATATCATAAAGAGACGTAAAAACAGGAGAGGTAACGTTTAAAAAGTATGGTTAAAAAAATTTATAATAATAATAAACATTGATGTAGACTTGTGTGGAATCTGATCAAAAGGGTTAGGGTCTCATTAGAATCAGTTCAGGTTAAGCGCTTCCCATAGACAACCAGTGTAATATTGATCAATTCTACAATATGTAATCAAACAAACTGCATCATGGACATAGATGAAACTGACTGGACCAGATCCCATTTTTAATAAAAGGCAAATATTGGATACACAAGTCTAACCCCAGTGTCAACGTGTGTCTGTCCACCTGTTTGCGTTTACGTTCGTACAAGAGAGAGATGTTTGAGTCCTAGAACATACAATCCCCTGCGTGGGTCCTGTAACATTCAGTGCTGTAACAGTATACTGTGTGTTGTCGCTGCAGGGTGAGCCCGATGTCCTCCAGCCAGGTTCGCAGCAGCGATGCCTACGTCCTCTTCTACGAGCTGGCTGCCTTCCCACACATCAAACACCAGACATACCGACTTTAGGCACTGCAGAAGAGTTCTGAGCTGGACTGAACTGGGCCACACGGGGTCAGACTGGACCGCTCGCTCTGAGAGAGTGCGTTACCTGGTGGACTTGTCATGGAGAAAGGCCCGGCATTATGGACTAGGGATGTGTTTCTGAAGAAACACTCTCAGACATTGGCCTTTGGTCCCATTTTGAGGGAAAAGGGATGGAATGGGTGGACAGCGAAGGCAACTCTATGCAGGTGAAGAACTGGTGAAGAACTTGGAGCACATCAGGATTTCAGATAAGCGTAACAGGTGCTCATGGGTCAGGAGGAACGGAAGAGAAAACGTGTCAAAAACCGACTTCTAGTGTCAAGAAAGTATGTAAATCCAGGTCCAATCTCAACTGTAGGGCTGGATGATAATTCAATGGAATCATATCGTGATGATATGGATATCGTGACTCACAATTCTGCTGTCTAAATTGATGATAACAAGCAAATTTTATTTAAACACTTTTAAACACATTTTAAGGAATGTCTGTGTAGATTAATTTCAGTCGGTAGGTAGTAAGATGTCCAAAAAAAAAAAAAAAAGAAACAAAATCACCAGACTTAAAATCTTAAAAACGTAAAAACTTTAAACTTTTAAACATTTTAAGTCCAGTGGATTTTAGTTCTATTTTTGGACATTTTAAGGAATATTATTTGAAAATGTCAATTTTGTTTGACATCACACCTAACATTACCATTCAGTTCAATGGCATGAACATTCATTTCATTGTTTAACATGGGATTTTGCATACGTGAGCCACATCGTGGTATATACTGATATCGAAAAAAAAATATTACTGTGATATTGACTTCAACCACATCGCCCAGCCCTACACAACTGTGAGACAAATATAAGATGCCTTTATTTAGAGGGCAAAGAGGTATTCATAAAACACCACCTATGCCTTCCTCAGGGTGCACAAGCAACAGTGGAGTCAGTGGATTCAAGCTTAAGATGAAAAGTGTTTTTTTAATATCTCTTTGCCCTCCAAATAAAATTATTTAGTTGTGCCTGGATCTGAATTTATATACTTTCTTTACACTAGAAGTACATTTTTTACATTGTTTTATTTTCTCTTCACACCATTCTATGCACTTTGAACATGGACTATTCACTTATTTTGTGAGGACTTGAAGGACAGAGACTTGAAAAACATCTCACACTGACCGTGCGGGTTGTAAATTATTTTATTTAATATGATGCCTGTGATTGGGAATGTAGCGTCTGGTGCCACCTAGTGGCAAAAAGTGGATGTGTGCAGCTTGAAAAGGCTTTGAGGTTTCCTCTAGGAACCGTGGAAATACAGTTTCACGACATAAGATGGAGAGAGGATGTTTTGTGTATGTTGGTACTTATGGGGCAACATGGTGAATGTAACTGTACTGTGGTACTGCCAGCCATATCTAAGCATCTCTGTGGGGATGCATCAACAATATTTGTTCAGGTAATAAGGCTGTTGACTTTTCATGAAAGTCAGTTCAATGTCTATACATGAATAAAATACATTGTCAACTTATGCATTAACTTGTGTTTATTTATTTATTTAACCATTATTTAATCAGGGAAGTAAATTAAGAACAAATTCTTTACAATGACAGCCTGCAAGAGGCAAAATGCCTCTTGATGGGGAACTGGGGAAAGGGGGGGTGATAATAATAGCAAAAATAATAAGAGAAAGTGGTGTTTTGTACATGGTGTATTCACAATTTAGCTAATCCAGTGGTAATATGTTTAGACTTATTAAGTATAAGAACACAATATAAAGCAGACAAAAAGGAGATTATTGTGGTAAGTGTGAAGTGACTTATGAGTTAGTTCATAAGGCATTATAGGGCATATCGCAACTGTGTAATGAGTGTAATGACTTGTGACGTAATAAAATGTCAATCTAAATGGGTTGAATATGTAATAAAACCTGTTAATGCCATAAATTCCTGGATAATGTAATAAAATCACAGTATTACATTAACCAGTAATTATTATTTCATAAGGAATGTAACATATTTTGAATGATGATGTAATAATAATATTGACTAATAATGACTAAGAATGTCATAACTTGGTTACTAATTTGTTAGTCAATATTATTATTACATCATCAGTTAGAAATATGCTATAACCCTAATGAAATCATAATTGCTGGTTAATGTAAACATGTGATGTCATTTCATTATTCAGGAATAAAGGTTTATCCCTTTATCACATTTTCAGTCTATTTAGAGGAACATTTATTACATTTTGACAAGTTAGTTATTACTTTATTTGTTAGTTATTAGGCAATTATTACTTTAACAGTTCCTACATGGCATCATAAGCATATTAGAAGCACATTGTGAGTGGATGATAATTATTATAGAGCGTGGGTGAATACTTAATGGGGTAACGTTATAGTTTATGACAGGATATTAATTGAATGTAATTTTATGATCTTTGTATGATGATTACATGGTGAGAAAAGTTGATCTATGCTTGTCCACTTGTGCAATAGTCTTCAAGTAAACTATTACCAGTATTGCATAACCAATTACTCTATGTTAAATAACAAATGCAGGTTAATAAGTTCACTAGTCAGCTGTGCACTTACAGGCTAATTGATGTGATAACCTGTGTCAGACGGCACTTACCGTATGTCAGAAACACCTTTGACCCACATAAAACAAGGCCACTGGGATTAACATCTGACTGGACGTTTCACACTACATCCACTAGAGGGAGTCGTGTGCACTGGTACAGTCTCATGAGAGCACTCTGTGTGTGTTTGTGTGTGTGTGTGTGTGTGTGTGTGTGTGTGTGTATCCTTGGAGGTTATCTGGTTCAATCCTGTGTGTGTGTATCACTTCAGCCCCAAACACACAGGACAGCTGCTGCTCAGTGTGGGGCTTACAGTGACATAACCAAACTAGGTTTAGACAGATATGGGTTTTTGAAGGCCGATGGCGATACGGATATTTTTGGATAGAAGCTGCCGATAGCTGATATGTTTTTCCTGGTATTCAACATCTTGAAATTAATTCCAAAAAATCACAAGTATACAGTGTTTCCCTCCAGAATTGCGTTCTTGCCAGGGTGGAAAAGCCTCTGAAACTACATTTAGACCCAAACTCTTGACACCTGTTTAATAAATATTAAATAAAAGGTCAATATTGGCCCGATAAATCAGCAAACAAATATATGTATTACTTCCCCCATCTCTCTCTCTCTTAATGACTGCCCTCTGAATAAACTCCTTGAGTCACTGAGCTTGAGGAAAAAAATTGTGTGTGTGTGTGTGTGTGTGTGTGTGTGGCAAGTGTGTGAGCTCAAAGCATACCCTCAAACATGCTACTGTATGAATTCATGTACAGTATGTTTGTCTGCTTGAGTGTATACATACGTCACTGTGCGTTTACGTATGCGGCAGTGTGCGTCACTGTGTGTGTGTGTGTGTGTGTGTGTGTGTGCGTGATTAGGTTTCTGGGGCTGAGACATGATCTGTTTGTGACGAGGCCAATTTGTGAGGAGAAAAGAGATAGAGTTATCTGGTGTTCCAGCTGTAACACTAACTGGGCCTGCTGGTTGGAGGGTGCTGCCATGTTGGGACTCTTAGTAAAAATCAGATCTGGTCCTGTCAGTGTCCTCCAACTCTGATAATAATGGATATGATGTAGTTTGATTCATTACATATTTATTGTAAAATTAAACAGTACTATAGTGGTTGTCTATGGGGCAACCACTGTCAAATTTAATGATATTGAATAATCGACGCAAAATTTCAGCTAGCAGTAATTTCAATTCTTAAGAAAAAACAGTGTCGGGCTTTAAAACCCCATATTGGTCAAACCTTAGTTATAACAGATGGAGCTATAGAGGCCATATGCAAATTGTCATTGCACCACATTATGTTGAGGGTAAGTTAAAGTGCGAAACATAGAAAACATTAAATAATGTTGGATTCTGTTGCCCTCAGAATACAGAGGAATTAGGCCTGTCGCTCTCTCTCCTGGGTGCTGGGATTGATTATTTGGATATTTTTTATATTTTTGGAAATTTGGGATATTTTAAAATATTTTTGGACATTCGATGGGTTGCACTCTTAGGAGGGGAAGAAAAGATAGAGACGATCCGGGACATAAAAGGGTTTTGTGTGCATACAGTGCTGACGTGATTCATGCATGACTCTGCTTGCACTCCAACGAGCTGTGTATGATGTGCATTCACAAGCAAGCACGCACACACACGCACACACACACACGCATTCATAAACTCTCACAAGTAAACATTGATTCAAACACTTTGGAGGCCTTCATTATGAAATCAAACACATTTAATACCATGTGTTAGGAGAAAACATACTTTCATCTATTCAACCACAGACACACACACACACACACACACACAACACTCTCCCCTCCCCCAACGCACACACACACACACACACACACACCCCTCCCTGGCTCTCATGCGCGCCATATGGCCTGAACACACAGCCTGGGGGTATTAGCAGTAATTTACCTGCATGGCAGCAATGTTGTTGTCAGTGTTGTCACCAAGCGCTCCCTATGTTGACACTTCCATAGCTAATGACCGTGCCATAAAGCCCTCAGAGCCTCATGTGGGCTAAAGTCCACATTAAAGGATTACTTAGACCTTTTGGGAGTTTGGCCCATTGGTCTCCTTACCCAATGTGTGACGAGGGGATTGACACCAAAATCTTCTGTGTGTCTCCAGTAGATAGTTCTGTCTGTATGCTAATGCATTAGCATACAGTGTGTTAAGTAACCGTGGGCTATTAGCATTATGCTAAAAGTAAGAAAAGGAGAACTTGTAGCAGCTGGCTGGATGATTAGTTCATTTTAATGACAGGCGTCCAAACCTGCCAGGCTTGTTTAGGTGAATGGTTAAATAGACACAAAACGTGACAAAAAGAAAGCACTTTCAATGGCAGAAGATCTCTCTCCCTGCAAGACTTTGAGCGTAACTTGTTTTGTTTACATGGGAAATGAGCAAAGTTAGCCAGACAGCTTTAGTTTTTTGTGCTGTTGATTCGTAATGGACTTCAGTAATGATGGAGATGAGATTTTGATTGAAGTTATGAATCTACAGTTCCAGAGAATACAAAACAATACAAACTTTGGATTGCTAAAAGGTCCGTCTTCATACTTCGGGTAATGCTAGTCACCTAAAGTTGCTTAACATACTGTATGCTAAAGTGTTAGCATGCGCATGACAGAGCTCATTTCAATTCAAATTGACTGACAATTATGTTCTTTCTGCCGATGGTGGCTCAAAAAAGTACTAAAAACTGTAATAAATTGCAAGACGATGTAATACCATTTATAGATTTACACAGCAATAATTTAAAAAATGCACGCCCCTTATTATGCAATAATTGCCGGATAATGTCATAACTCAATGTAATAAAATGTCTCTCTAAATATGCCAAAAATGTAATAAAACCTGTTTATGTAACTTGCCAGATAATCATTTTAAAGTTACACGCCTTTTAACATTTAATGGTTAATGAAATAATTTGTCAAAATGTGATGTTCTTCTAAATGACTCAAAAATGTAATAAAAACTGTAAATGTAAAATGTTTTAGCCTACATTCCTTACAATGGATGTAATGCCAGTTGATAATAATAATAATAATAATCATAATAATAATAATAATCATAATAATACTAATGATAATGTATTACATTATCAGGGAAAAAAGATAACAAAATCAGGATGTAGAGATGTCAGAGCGACATTTTATAACATATCACTTTATGGCCATGAACTCCTTTTTTATTGACATAAGCACACGTTGCACTGTAACCTCATTACGCTCATATGATGAACAAACATAACTTGTGATAGCGTCATCATCACTTTCCCTTGCTCAAGTGAAATCCCAACCAGCTCCAGGTATTGGTATATTGTAGATATGTAATCAACTCAATGAAAAACAAATGATGCAAATTTTTATCAATTATTTATTAGAATTATACAGTGGCTTCAAAGCTGACACAGGATTTGGGTCCATAAGCTCACACCCAATAATAATGATAATATTAATAACATTATTCAACCAAAAATTACTATGTAAAAGTCAAATAACAGAAAAAAAAAAAAGAAAATATTTGCCCTCTTTGTTTTATTTATGCTTAACTTCAATGCCTCATGGGCATTTTATTACACATTTCATTTCATCTTTTAGTGGTAGTTAAAGGTTTTGAATAATGTTTTCCTTTCAAAATTACTCTTGTATTATGTGCCACTTCAGCAACTTTACAAGGTTGTAAAACTCCATACATCTCTATGGGATTTTAATGCGTAGGGTGGATTCTGCCTCAAAATACTCAATCAGTGGTATATTTACTGTATGTGGTAATACGTGGTATGTTTTTATTGCTTTTGTTTGAGTCCAATCCCTGGAATATAAAAGAACACAGCTATATGTGAAAATACAGAGGCTGCATTTTTCAGAGTTACGCTTGTCCAATTTCTCCATTAACTTCCATAGAAAAATTCAAAAAGCGAAAGTGCAACCTCTGTATTTTCAGATGGTATCAAAAGGGTGATGATTTATTTTTTCTCTGAAACCTCATCAGCTGGACATGAATGCCATCCAAAGTGAACTATCTAAGAAGAATCCAGCCTACATATTAAAACCCAATTGAGATTAACTGAATGAACTCAATATCAGATTTGTTATGAAGAAAAGCAGAATAAGAACAATATGGAAGGAAATGATTTGTTCTGAACACCTATAGCTACAACCTGAAGATGCAGTCTAAGCAACATATTGCACTGTACAATTTTTTTGCCAAAGTGGCAATTTAGCTCCGCGGGGAAACAAGGGGCTTTACATTTCTGCTTAATTAAATTTAATACATTTACATAAAAAGAAATTCAGAATTTGTGTTCCACTTCAAACTTCAAAAGAGTACTTTGCATAGAGCTCTGATTTTAAAAAAAAAATTCATGTGTAGGCCTATATATTGCAAATACATTTGTAGCACAAAAAATATACAAGTAGTCAAGACTTTAAGACTTCAAGACTCTTTAGGGATTAAGACTTTTGTGAGCGACTAAAGATCATTTCCTATAGCGACAGCCCGGCAATCAACGTGACAGAGGAGTAAAGTCTCACAACTTTATTGTAAAGTCCTCTTTTAAGCCCATGACATCATCTGCTGCATCTTTCCCCATTGTAAATTAAAGCCAGAACAGCAGGTTATATTGTTTTTCAAATGTCCGGTTAACACGGATCAAATCTGTTTGGCCTTAGGGCGGTAAATGTTTCAGCCACCAACCTTTAACCACTCCCAGCCCTGTTTGGCAGCAAATGATCTCAAAGCTTCCCGGTGAACTTCAGTGCAGCAAAGATACTGCCACCTGAAAACAGACAGATCTGCATTTTAGTTCATCTCAAAGTGGAGTCTGAAGCAGTAAAAATTTAGACTGGTCGTTCCTTTGCCATTTACACAACTTTTAGCCTATGACTTCAAACCTGCAGTAGAACAGACAGTAGTAGCTTCTGACTGTGGCAAATACATCGGTGGGTTTAGACGTTTCATAGGTAATACTGGCGATAGGAAAAAACAAAAATTACACCGGTGTTATCCTTTAAGAGATGAAATCATGAGATCTTTCCCCTAGATTCACCTGGTCAGCTTATTTCATGGAAACAGCAAGTGATCCTAATATTTCCTACTTGCATCTTCCCCTCCCTCCTGCAATTGTTCTTTCTTTAACCCCTGGTCACCGTAACATTACAACTTAAGTCTTCTCCGTTTGCCTTTTTCCTTTCTCTGTTTGTTTGCCTGTGGACACGGCAGTTGCAGCGCCTGCCGACGCCCGATTTGAATAGCAATATTTGCATTATTTCAGATGCTAAGGAACAGAAAGGGACGAGGAGTGCCAGTAAACCCATTTATTGCTTTCGCAATGTATATTAGATTTACATTCTTGTTAATTGGTAAAAGGACAACGGTAATTGAGGAAGTGGAATACAGGCATTATGTGAAGGGTGTGTGTGGCACTCACCCACAGCGGCTGCCCCAGCGATGGTCCCGATGGTGATGGCAGCTATCTCACCTGGTGAAAGCCCCCCTGCACCCCCCAGTGGTTGGCTGGTGGTGACAGTGGTTTCTGTCTTGGTAAAAGCGGTGCTGGGGTCTGTGGTGGGCCCACCAGTTTGTGTAGATGAAGGTTCGGAGGGGGCAGAATCTGTTGGACTCGATGCTTCGGCTGACATCGGATCTGACGTCGGATCTGACGTCGGATCTGATGCTGGGTCTAATGTAGGATCTGGATTTGGTGTTGGAGGAGTAGCAGCGCTGCATAGAATCGCTGGCAGTAAAAGCAAAAAAACAAACAAACACGGCAGCAAAGGGTTGCAGGAGAATGATTTACTGCGAGAAAGTGTCATAGCACATGAATTTCACATTTGAAATGTTTCCCAGCATGCATTTGATGGATGGTGAGTGCAAGGTCAACCCAAATGAAACAGCTTTGGAAACTGTTTTGAACTGATATCAGAAAGATATTTAGATCAGTTCATCTCAACTTTAATTTTGGTTTTCAACATTGGTACCAACATCTCTGAAATATTTGCTGGGATTCCAGATGAAGTCTAGATGGTAGACTTCTAGTTACTCATATTCAAGAGTACTGGTGGGGTAGTGATTGAGACTAGCGGTTGTGGGCTTGTAGTATTTGTAATAGCTACATGTCTTCTTCTGTATACAGCATTTAAGGACACATTCAGAGACACAGAACAAGCTCACTGACCAAAAAGCTCATTTAAAGGGGCAGTAAGTGATCTATGACTGCTATCGACCTCTATTGGCGACCAGTAGGAACTGCAGCAACATCAGCAGGTCTCTGGCACGGGCCCCGACCCTCGTCCCCCTCATCCCACCCCTCTCATCCCCTTGAGTTACGGTGGCCTGTAATTGACACGAACAATATTGAGCACAATCATTTCATTTCAATTTCATGAGACTGTGTTGGATGTTTCTGTCGGACCTCTGCTCTAGTTAGCTAGCTTACGCCTCTCTGTTGTGAAAATGTGACTTTATTGTAGATTACGTGTTGTGGACACGAATTATGTGAATGTTACGTTCCTCCACCACAAATTGAATTTTGTGACAATAGCACGAATCGAACACGCCATTTTGTCCTGTTTGTCACATGAAAAGGTTGAGTTTAGCTTAAGCTTAGGCAAGTAAAACAACTTTGGTTAAGGTTAGAGTTGAGGTTTTGGTCATGGTTAACTATGAACTATTTCTAACTAAGACACTATTTCAATGTCAAACTGTTTCTAGTTGTGTCTCCTTCTATGTGGGGAAACACACCACTTCAAAGCACGTTATTTGCATTTTAAGACATCATGCACATGTCACAAAATTTCGTAACACCAGACTCTTAATGTCTAGAGAAGAGGTAATATATCACTGTCAAGTTACTTATTACCTATTACTTCAAATTACTAGTTACTTATTGCCCCTTTAAAGGAAGATCTTCATTGAGCAACTAGGCTCCCCATGTTTGTGAAACTGCCCCTTTGTGTTTCATATCTGACATTAAGACTCAGTCGTTTCATACCTGTGCCAAGCAGGCAAAGAGTCAGTGTGGGGAGATTCACAGGCATAGTCCCAGTGTCAAGTGTCACTGCCAACGAAAAGGGCAAACAGCCTTTGGAGAGATGTCCGCTGTATTGATAAATGTGCTGGGAGAGACACAAGGGACAAAGCACAAGCAAACATGCGTCAAAAGACAGAAAATGTCCATATCGATGACATCAGAGGTTATGTAACTTTCCTGGAACGCAAACAAGAAATGTATTCTTGGTCTGTAGTGGAGGGTAAACCCACCTAAACTCACTTTATCTACCTTTTTTTCGGAATAGAGTTCATCACCTTTTTAGGTTGATATAATTCTTTATGACCTAAATTACATAGTAGGTTAAAACATCATCGGAAGAAGCATCAAATTGATGTAAATTATATGAGGATAGGGTCTTTTAAGGGAAAAAACAAATTAATGCTTTTCTCAAAATGTAATATATTTTTGTTGATATTGGAACCAGGAACATTTTGATTGATCACCAAATCGAAGTATTTTCACAGAATTGTGTAGGATTCACCCAAAACTGGCACAAAGATACTTCTGATGTTTAAATGTCTTTGTATGTGAGCCAAGTTTTACCATTGTCATCTGTGCTGCATACAACTTATTTCCATGTTGAAGTCTTTTCACAATTTCTGTATATATAGATATAAGAAAACCTCATGAGGAAAGCTGCGTTACTCACCTGAGAGGGTGCCGATGATGATTCGATATCCAAACACTGGATATTCCCTGACACCTGCTTTTATGCTCCACTTTATTACACCACCCCATCATATACACATCTCTAGCCCTCCCATCTGTGCGTGTCTGTGTGTGTGTGTGTGTGTGTGTGTGTGAGTGGGCTTGCCATTATACATCACCATAGTCGGGTAAACCTTATCGCTCCAAAAAGTCAGCTTTTCTGAAAATCTGAGTGCCTTGTTTTCGGATTGGCCATCACGTATTTTTGATGAGGTTGTAAGATGGATTTCAAATGGGTTTCTCCATCTTGGGATCATGAAAATGACTCTGCACTTACAGTAAAGTATAATAAAGCCTGTCCATTCACATGACAAATTGATATTATGAAAGTGGAGTTACAGTGATGGTTGTGTACACATGAAGTCTGAAAACTTGCATCACATAAAGTCTGAAAGCTTAAGCATGCATGCAACTATAATGTGGTGTCATTCGATTTAATGTGTTTTTTCTGATTTTATTGTCTGCCATGGTATTTCCTTTATTTCTGTTATGTTTCTTTTATATTGTTGTTGTTGATAAAGACTTACTTACTTATGAAGGGGTGTACAATAAGGTTAGGAGAGTTTTTGCAATAACCACATTGTAACCACAACAATAACCACAACTATTTTATTTTAGTTTCCCATATTTTCATTTTTTCCTACAATATACAAGCATGATACAAACAAGACAACTTACAACAGTATTTACTGTTTACAATAGTAAATATGACTAATACTTGCCTTTTTAGTCAATTTTCTTTTAAATCTAGGTAGTACACAACTTTTTAAAATTCAATCAGTGTGGACAATACTGTCAAGTCTTTTTCCTTGGATTTTCTTTTGATGCAGTTTGAGTTTCTCTTTTCTTTGTCTGTTCAGCCATGGTGGCTATCACTGCTCATGCTAACTACCCAGCTCTTCTTCTGTTTATCCAAACAAACCAGAAACATAAAACACATCACTACAGATTTCTCCCAGGAAAGGGGTACCACAAACCAGGTGTTTAGAACAGCGAATGTAAAAGCTTTCATGAACTGGATATAACTGGTTGAATCACTATTGTGTTATATCAATCAGATAGCAAGCAATACATTTATTTATAAATCAATGTGGCAGATTATTAGTCTGCTTTAACTCCAACCAGCTTAGAATTTTTAAAACAAAAACAATAAACATTATGGCTTCATGGCCTGAAATAAGCTTTACATAATGGAAAAATATATAGAATCTACCAAAGTGTTATGTCCAATGGAGTCACACTTGCGTCTATTGGTCTAACCCGGATTTCCTGTGTGTCTGTAGGCTACTCCTTAAAATGAATGATCCATATCTGGGCGGATCTGCTAACCAACACCCAACATCTGATTATCGCTCTTGTGCTATGAAACTATAAGGAAACCTGTTACCATCAGGACTGGGAGGGAAAGGTGACAGGAAGCTATAGAGGCTTGGATCTTGGTGAATCTTGATGCCGGACACTGTTGAAAGGCTGCCATCAGACACGACCCGATGAGGCCAGAGAAGCAGGGTCATTGAACTTTAAAGGGAGCGTTTACGTGATAGCTGATAACAGCGTGATGGCCGACAGCCTCAGCCCATGGACACAGCAGTTCAGAAACCACACTGTAAGACAGTCAAGTCTTCCCAATTGATTGGGTGGTGTTTGTAGAACCTCATATGATTCAACAATAAAATGTTAAGACTTAATTGAATCTTTGTTAATTTTATGTGTCACGGCGAAGGATTAGAAAAAAGATTAGAAAAATACCCACAATTCTAACAAGTACTATTTTTATTATTTTTCTTTTTATTGTAGTATTGTCAGTAGTATATTGTAGTATTGTTATTTTCTGTATAGGTTCTTCAATAATAAGTCAAATTTAAATACAGTCTTTAGTTCCTTGGTTGCGGTTAGAGTAGGGATAGGCATTTGGTGGTTCAGGTTAAAGGGAAGGTTAAGCGATTTTATAAGCCTACCCTATGGACCTTATTCACATGGCAGCCATTTTGAACATTAAAATATATATAAAAGTAGCATTACTTAAACACATAAGTGAGATGTGTTTAAGTAAAATACAGATAAACCTAACAGTTACCAAATTAGCTAGCAATCTCAAGAACAACAACCATGACTTTTTGAATTTAGCGAGGAAGTTAGTTAGCTTACTAGCTAGTTAGTAAGCTACTAGCTAGCTACCTAGACTAGACTCTGGTGGCTAGTGATAATGAACTAAATATATTAAAATGTAAAACCATATCACTCTGGATTCTTGAGCTCCATTTGTTTCAGATATGTTTTTCAGTGGGGAATCTGTGAAATGTTTGTATGATGTATGCAATAGTAGGACAGAGCGAGCTGGACTTGCTCTTCCAGGTAGAGTTTCCCACCCCAAGTATTCAAAATGGCCGCCATGTGAATAGGGTCAATTAATCACTAATCAAGCCCCCTCTTAGAATGTGCCAAAAGTTTTTACATTAGAGCTTGCGTTTCTATTACCAATTGTTAGCAATGCTAGCGCAGGTCAATGGGGTATGAAACCACACCTCTTAACATCACTTGCAAGCCATTCCATATATTTCCATAGCTGTAGTAAGAAAACGTAATAGATCAAAGCATTTGAATGGGATTTTGAAAGCATGCGGTTTTATACCCCACTGACTTGCACTAGCATTGCTAACAAATGCTAACAGGAGGCTGGAGCTGATTTCTCAGACACAAAAACTCTGATGTAAAAATGTTTTGAATGTTATAATAGTGGACATGGTTAGTGATAAATAGGACAGGCCTCTTAAATCACTTAACATTCCCTTTAAGGTTGTGGTTAAATTGATGAATTGAATTGATTGTAATTGATTTGCTATTTATAAATCATATGTGACACACCTGTCCATGAACAGGACACATAAAACAAATTGCTGCACAAATGTATGGTTGTTTTTGCTTTTAATGCTTCACAATGTCACCCCAATCAAAACTATAAGAAATAGCTTGAATCTCCTTAGATAATATTATTCCTTAAATATGCATATGTATTATACTTAGAAGCGGAAGAAAGAGGATTTTTTTTTTATTGTTTTTTCATTTATCAACAAAAGCATGAAGTTCATAAATATTACCTCAGACAGTCACACCAACGAATAAATATCATTTTGACAAAAATGTGTGGTGGAAGAATCCAATAATGATGTTTTACTTTAAAACATAAAAAACATTTAAAAGAATGACTTAAACATAAAAAACATGAAAAAGAATAAACATGATTTTAGTTTCATGTGTGATTGACATTGAGAACACAAAAAATGAGCCACATCACACGCCCACGAGTGTGTCTCTGTCTGCACAGTGTGTGGGCATGTACTGTATGCAATATTGGTGTGATGGGGCTGCCAGATTAAAGCTGCAAGTAGGCTCTGCAGACAGAAAGCAAAGTGAACCTTTTAATGTGCGCTTTCTTGTCCTTCTATCCTTTTGTGCACACAAGGATAGAAAGATGGAAAAAAATCCTCAAAAGCGGGGGCATTTACTGGTCCACTCTTTGATAATGGACCGTACAGGGATAGGGGTCAGAATTAGGGAGATTCCACAAGTATGCTGTAGCACAAGTTTATCTATCTATCTATCTGTCTATCTGTCTAGCTATCCAGCTAGCTAGTTAGCTAGCTAACTATTTTAATTTGTTTATTATTAGAATTCAAATTTACCTCCGCCAACATGGAGGCACTGGAGAGCTCATTTCCAGTTTCGACATATCCGCTCTGCCAATTTTTCCAAAACTTGGTCCAGTGGTAGAAGGGCAGCACTAATGTTCTGAACAGATATAGAGCTGATTGGTCATGTGGTGATGAGATAATCCACTAAAATGCTTAAAAGTGGCAAGAATTGGAACAGGCAGATCTCATGTCCCATTTCAGGTCCAGTCATGAAAATGTGTGCATCTCCTGATGTGAAACAAGTTGGTAATGTGGCATGAAAGAAATTATTAACTTTTGGTGAAAATCCGACATGTGGAACTGGCATATATTGACAATTGCGTAGCATTGGCAGAGGTATGAGCTCTACTGAGTGCCATCTAGTTATTCATTTATTTATCTCATTTTTCACAATTCCTTTTCCTGTTTTATTGTAACATGTTGCCCGGTTTCTTTGCTGCACTGCTTTTTTGTTTGTTTTGTTTTTAATTAAAATTAAAATCCCAATAAATATATCCTCTGAAAACACTAACAGAATTAGGCTTTGGTTTACGTTAGAGTAATGAATGGAAGTTAATGAAAGGGTCCTCATAACACTAGTGTATCGTAATCGCCACCACACCCTCTTCAGCCAACAGATGGCTTATTCCTGATCCTGATCTTGAAAAAGACCCTTTAGAGTCGAAACATCGATTAAATATCCTATGGCATCGGCATGAGTGTGCGGTTATCTTCCTTTTTTGGTCTCAGCTTATTCCTGATCCAGTACATGCATTTGGGCTGCTAGATATAGATTGTAAATATTGAAATGTGCCATTTTTTATGGAACATTCTTTATCAACACTTGAAAAACATACTGTTCACATTTTGTCAAGATATCCATTTTCTTGTATAGTTTCTACCACTTTTGAAAGACTGTCATGCCTAATTCAAACATCTGTCATAGTGAAAATGTGTATAATGATAAACTTGAAGTGATTAAAATCTGCTGGAAATATGCTTCACAAACTCACTGTAATAGTCAATATGTTGGCATTTTGAATTGTATGTTGCAATTAAAACCCTAATCCTCTTTCATTACTATCATTTCTCATTATTATCCCATAAACTGCTGCGTAATTGACTTCAAACTAATCGTATATTGTGGAAAGTTTGTATAGAGGAAAGCACATCCTTATGCCAAGTTTTTTATTTTATGTGTATTTGTATGCATCTTTTATATGAGGCTAGTACTTATGTTTTCTGTAGCTGCCATTTAGAAAATAACTATTTGTCCTAACAAAAACTCACTGTAAGATTCCTTTACTTATAGTATGCCTATAGTACTCAATAGTGAGTCTGTAGTGACCTTGCAATACTTGAATAATGAATAATGAATAATGAATAATGAATAATGCGTTCGACATGAATATTTATTCCTTCCAATTTTTTTCCAATATTATTGGGATGTTTTAATAGTATGCCTATAGTTGTGAAGAAAACATATTCAACTGAAAATAACTTGACTGGCTTTTCTCACTAAACTCAGAAGAGAAGGGGGCAGGGTTTGTTTTTGTTCCCCAATCAGTCTGTCACACACACACAACCACAACAGAGAGAGAGAAAGCAAGAGAAAAGAGAGAGTTGCCTGTTTGTACACGTTCTGTTTGTTCAGATCATATAATTATTTGGATTACTAATTTAACATCAGTGAGGCCAGTTTTTCGGGTCTGATCGGCTCTGCTGATAGAGTTTGTGAGGTGTTTGACTGGGAGACATCGCTCCAGACTATTTGTCCTTACAAAACACAACTTTCAGAAATTTGAGTGAGGGCACGGTAGCCAAAGATATAGGCTGTTCCTCTCAGAGAAGCTGTTGATTTTTTTCATTTTTATCTATACTAGAATATGCAAATTAAACAAAAAGTAGAGGTAAAACTATGAACTGTGAACATGTGAAAATGTATTATATTTCATTTGCACTTTTTTATTTCTAAGATGTGTGTGTGTGTGTGTGTGTGTGTGTGTGTGTGTGTGTGTGTGTGTGTGTGGGAGGGGGATAGATGTTTATAATGTATAATTGACTGTTCAGTTCATAGCATGAGGTAGTTCATAATGAAGATGTTTATAATTGACTGTTCAGTTCATAAGGTAGTTCATAATGAAGATGCTTATAATTAGAATGAGGAAATATATTTTGATTCATAAATACATTTTTTCAGTTTATAATTGGCTGTTTAGTGACCCCCAGTGTTCATGCAGTTCATACTAGCATACATTAAGTTCAGGGTGGAGATTTACAATTGTGTATGGCTATGGCTGTTTATGGTTGTGATTATAAAAGCCTGTTTTTATGGTTACATAACATCTAGGTTATTGTTTGTTAAATACAGCTTTATAAAGCAAACTATCTGTTTGCTTCATTATTATTGATAGGTCATTGTAAAACCACAGGGTTACTGCTTTAGTATCTCAGCAATAGGAATGACAATGATTACAAGGGGGGAGCTAAGAATGCGGGGGATCTTTAATGTTTCCGTCTAAACCACACTCACTTCCGGGTTAAGTCCCGCCCACTTCCGGGTTTATGTAAACACAAATAATTTGGTTGGTTGAACAAATACAGATAGAAATACAAATAGTAGCATCTCTGCACATCTATGGATTGTACCCACAATGATCCTATAGGGACTTATAGTTTTGCTGTGATATTTCTATAGTATCCTTCTAAAATGTATCATAGGATTACTGTTGTTCTTTTTCATAGGGTGGGAGGGAAGGGAAAACTTGTATTTTGTACAAAACTGTGTTTTGGCATGGACATAATTACTGGCCACTAAGCTGCCCCTTGGCTTGCATGCGCTATCCAGCTTAGTTTGCGTCAAGACTAATCAGTCAGCCTTCACAGCTAGTTTCTGTTCGCAGTGGTGGTGGGAAGTCCAATTCTTTTAACTGAGTTGGTTCTTTCACGCAGTCCAATGGTTGTGAATTCATTCATTGCATTAACTTATGATGTACAAAAATTATAACATCAAAACCAGTGGTAATGTTACTATAGGTTAAAGGAATACATCAAGTTTTTGGTAACACTTCAGCATGCACTATGTTGAGTGATAGTAGGCTCCATGCTAACATTAGCATACATAATGAGTGATGGTAGGCTCCATGCTAACATTAGCATACATAGCCTAATGTTGAGTGATAGTAGGCTCTCTAGTAGACTTCTGTAACTTAAAATGTTAACTATCACCTTGTAAAATTTACAGATGTACTGTAGGTACCATATACAAAAATGAATCTTAAGCATGGAAATGTACATTGTTAGCATTTATCATATAGATATGCACAATATAGGGTCATGTGCATGGACGCAGGTCTGAATTTTTCAGCAGGCCAGATGAAAGCATATGCAGTAAGCATATGTAGCTTACAGAAATGTGTTAATGTGTCTTCAGAAATATGTCCAGAGCATACAGATGTGCATTGTTAGCTGTCATCTTGCAAAATATACAGATGGAGGTAGCATAGGCTATAGATATACAGTGTGTGTTCTCAACCCTGCTGGCTAAGTAATTAGTTTGATTCATTCAGTGTAAGCGAAGGCCTGAATGAAATACCAAAAATATTAATCAATTTCATCAATTCAAGTGCTAAATTATTTATTTACTGACTTATTTGTTCAGATAGATTCCTGTGGATGTCACCAGGCAGGTTTCAGTACTTTGAGCATTCACACTTAATCTATATTGCATTTGTGTTGCTGCAAACTACACTGAAATTTTAATCCACACATGTTTTCTGGGTGGGAATCAAATCTATAATTTTGAGGAGTCATTCAACAAAAACAGCTCGTTCTTGAGTCGCCCATCACTAGTGGCGCTGTGCTGCTGCTACCTGCGTCAAGTTGCCACAGTTAACCAGAATGAGACCAGAAGTAAGGCAATTTGGCCTTCAAAATAAAAGCCTATAATTTGTCGGGGGGGGGGGGTATGTTTACTGTCCCCCATTTACTATATTTTTCTTAACTGTATTCTGTTATTATTCTGCTGCTGCAACAAATCCAGTTTCCCTGCAGTTTTATCTATCTTATCTTATCTTATCTTATCTCATCTTATCTTATAGGAGTTTTATTTTATTTTATTTTTATTTTTGCAAGCCAGGGTTCATGAAAGGTTGATGTATTTCCAATAATATTTGTGTGGTCTTACGAGATTATTCTTATTAGCCTAACTGATGAGGGCGAAATCACATTATTTCTGGACTTTGACAAAGCCTTTGATATCATTTAACATGCTTTTATATATGAGGCACTTCAGCGTTCTTTCTTTGGGGAGAGTTTTGGGGAAAGGGTTCATTGGCTACTTTCTTCAAGAAAATTAATAGCAATGTTTCTTTAGCTTTGTACAGTAGTAACCATAATACTTCCATGGTAGTAACCCACTGACAGCTCTTAAGTTTTATTTTGAAACTTATGACCGACTGGCCAGCGGGTTTATTTTGAAGGTTGTGACCGGAAGTCGTATGTGTTGTACTGCGTCAAGCTTGACAGTGGTGCTGCTGCTGAGGCTCAGCGGTGTCTGGATGGTGGACTGTCCCCAGCGAAGCACGCTGATACCAGGCCACCCGAAAATGATTCACCGCCGTGTGTGAACGGGCGAATAGAGCGGAGGGGAGCAGACAGCGTGTATTAAAGCAGATAGGTCGCCAGGCAGCTCGTTTGGAAAATATAAAGTGCAGGATGTTGCAAGTTTTGGCTTGCGGCGCCGTAGTTTTCCCCGGTCTGTTCTTCGCCTTCAGGAGAATCCTGCCGTCCGTTTTCAAACAGTGGAGCGATGCCGACGTGGTTCTGGTCAGCGAGAGGTAAACGGATATTATTCACTATATACGCTCTTAATTTGACAACATAACGGCATATCAACGGATGGGTGAACTAATTTTACCTCTAGTGGTTTGGATTTGCGTCAAGATTTGTCTATCATTATATATTATTATTGTCATTATTATTATTATCGTTATTATTATTATTACAGCCATACTAGGCCTAATCCTGTAATAATAATAGCAATACTAATAATGAATGATAATGCTTTATGATTCGGTTGATTATTAATTCGATATCCTATTCTTATGCAAAAGAGCTATAGTAATCCTATAACAATTTTTACAAGGATCATTTATAAATATCACACCAAATTTATAAGTCCCTATCGTAGGACCGTTATAGAAATATTATAGTGATACTATAGGACATAAACAAAAACCAAATACCATAAAGTAACATAACATAGCATCAATATAAACTCACTACAGTGCTGCACACACGAGTCCCCATTGAGATGTTATAGGAACGTTATAGTGCTTGTTCATTAGGGCCGAATTATGAGTGGTAGTATTAATATTTATTGTTGTTGTGTGCAGAGGTGAAAATGCAGATCACTTAATGCCATTAACAATGCTTTTAGATGGGCAGCTTGCAATGTACATTATGTACATTATGTTTTGTTTTGGAGCTTGATGACAAAAAGATGAATGGGATCTTCAAAATCTGTATTGAGACAGGCATTAGACATTTAGGAAGTAGCCTGGGACTTGTACTGTACTTACTGGGACCCGGTCTGAGATCATTAAAACCCTGTATCCACTAGGGGACTCTAACTGGCCCAAATTGGAACTGGCATTTTTTGTTGGAGGCCAACTCAAATCAGTCATTTCCAAACTTGAGCTTGCTATTTGTAGCCATGTATTACTATGAATTCACATTTTTTGAGTGAACAAACAAAACAAAAACATGGCATCTACATTATCACCCATGACCATTGGATTGCAACATAGCATCATGTAATATCTATGTTGTGTGCAGTGGTCAGTGTGACTTGCTCACATGTGCAGGGCTCAGTTCAATGCTCATTTGTACGCTGTCACTCTTGCTAATCCTCCTCTGAGCTCTGGTCAGGACTGACTGCTGAGTTAGCTATGCACTGGAAAAAGCACTGAACTCCACTTCTGATCACTCGGCCTTAACCGCGGTCCTACTGATTCGCTAATGCTCATCTGATGGAAAATGTATTTCTTACAAGCGTCCCCGCCTCGGGGGCCGTGTCACATTCCCCCATTCGCCACCGTGAAAACCGGCCTGGAATATCTTGTCAGCCCTTCGCTACACAGTTCCCAGGCTTAGCTCATGTCATGGGACGTAATCAGCAGTTTCAGCGATCACAGTTTTCATGTGCACCGTAAACTGATGACATTTCATTAAGGCCTTCTCAGCTGCTTTTTTTTTTTTTTTTGCATTAAAATCTTGTTGCCTTCCAGTGCTCCTCGTAAGCTCCTACGTCCGAGATCGAAAGTCATAAATACGACTTGTCACGCACCGAAGTGCTTTTGGTTGGAAAAAAAAATAACAAAATGGGCCCCGTAACAACAGTAGGTTTTTGCTGGCTGATGTTTTTACCTTACTTAGGAATCAAGCTGGCACGGTGCTGCTTTGTGCTGCAGTGGCAGAATGATGAGGAGAAAATCCAAGTCAGGCATGTAATTGATGTCTGAATTAATTTATTAAACGCAAACGCGTGACAAGTAAAAGTTAAACAAAGAGGTAAAGTAGAAACGTATGACAATGCTAGTTATTCACATGGGATGCCAAACAATAACACAGTCATAAATGACATCATCAGTTAGTGACATGGCTTACATGCTCTCCGTCACATCTTAACAACTCGGGTCTTACAGAGAATCCTGACTTTTCCCAGTCCTATTTCCCACCATGTTGGGTCGTTCAACTCGTATTTACATTTCTTCCGACAGCACTTGAAGGCCCCTAAGACAATGCTGCGGTTGCTGGCCATGACCCACCATGTGCTTTTTGCAACAGTGATGTTTGGGTAAAGTGATAGGTGTTATCTCCACCGCAGCTGCTGATGAAACAGGCTCTTCCTGTAATGATGCAACACAGTCATGCCACTCGGATGCCTTATTACATCATACTCTACCTCAAGATGCTGTTATTTCCCTCCCCAAAAAAATATAAGTACACATGTAGAATGCATTTGTTTGTCCTTGAACTCCAAATCATCTGATGTGTTACTGTGTTACTTGCTCAATGTGACCAAAGCCACTGAAGAGAGCAAAGGCCCACATTCTCTTTGTCCGCCTCCAACTCGTGTGAAATAAATGCTGCGTTCACGTCACGTCGGATTTAGCGAAAATATGAGCTGCCGACTGGGAAAAACTGTTCACATCCGCCTCCTAGTGGTGATTACAAGAAGAATGCGGGAAGTTTGTGTTGGCGATATCTCCCACTTGGCGTCATGAATTGCGAAAGTGTGTCACCGCAAGCGGCAAACATGGCAGCGAATCCACCGATGTTGGCAGTCCAATATAAGAAAAATAACAATTATCAGTTATGTTCACAGGAATACAATCAACTCCACTTATGAAAAGCAAGTAATATCTATAACAGTAGTAATGTCTTGTTTATGATTGATTTCGAATTCAGCAATAAAAATGATTTAAACACATGAACACTTCCAAGTTGTAGCCACAATATCATCACGCCGTTCTTTCGCGTCTTCCCATGTGACGTGAACGCAGCATAATGTTCAACGTTCAGCACGTACCTTAAAGTAATAATCTGCAACGTTTTCATATATAAATTTCCGTTTTGCTACTTTCTAATTGATCAAACACAATAGTGATTCAGCCTATATTCAGTTCGTGAAAGCTTTATTTGCTGTTCTAAACACCCGGTGTCTGGTAGCTCTTTGCTAGGAAAAATCTTGTGGCACACAGGAAGTGATGTGTTTTCCGGTTTGTTTGGAATAAATAGAAGAAGAACTGGGTAGTTAGCATGAGCGATACAAAACACCAAAGCAAATGAGCACTTAGCAGCAAAGATGGATACAAAATAAATTTAAAAAAAAACAAGGATCTCACAGATTACCACTTAAAGGCGCGATCTTGACCTAGTTTAAAGAACACCGGTTGACTTTGCGAGGGATTATTATAATCAACTC
Source organism: Centroberyx gerrardi (assembly GCF_048128805.1). Taxonomy (NCBI): domain Eukaryota; kingdom Metazoa; phylum Chordata; class Actinopteri; order Beryciformes; family Berycidae; genus Centroberyx; species Centroberyx gerrardi. The sequence goes on along the minus strand of NC_136007.1, from coordinate 29,374,869 downwards.
CACAACCACAGCTTAAGAGTCTCATGGCCACAGTTATGCCTTTTTACTTTAATAGCTTTAGCCTTTAGGTAAGGACTTACATATGGCCTAACCTGCTTTTTGGGCTTTTGCATGCGCTGCCGCATTTCCACTACATAGTTGTTTCCTCATGTACAGGGTCTCAAATGAACACCCGCCTCAAATGTGTCTTTGGTGGATAAATCAATAAGCGTCACCTGCCACAGTGGTGGCCGCTAACTTTGTGAGACAATAACATTGGAAAAGTTAATTTCGAACTCTGCTCACTATTTTATCAGATACCAAAAGAAGTCAATAATAAGTAAATGCTCCCTGAGTCTGTGCAGCAAAGAATGAATTTTCCCAGTCCAACTTGAGCCATCCGTCACGCAAAGTGCCAAACTGTGTTAGGTGATATCCATGACTGTGAACTTTGTGCTGATGCCAGTGAATGTGGCTTTTTTTTTCCTGCACACTGGGCAACTTCAAGGAGGTAATCACCACATCTATTTAGCGAACGTGTCCACCTGAACGATGCTGAGACCTTCACCTCCTCCAAGTAGTAAATTCACTGGGTAGGAACACAAAAACACAAGGGCACCAGCAGTAGCGCTCTAACGCTGAATGTCCACTGTAGGCAAAAAGATGAGGTGTCAAAACTGATAGATAGATAAATAGATGCTTTACAACACGTGGGCCATTGTGATCATGGCTGACTGAGTGGAAAGTGATGATGATGATGATGATGATGAGTGGGTGAGCTCAGGCCATCTATCCACATTATGTGTGAGGTGCTATTCATTTGAAAATACTGCAGGCTTGGCCTATTTACAGCCAATAGGCACATTGTTAAGCACACATATGAATGATTACTTTTGAATACTTTGTCCTTTAGTTGCAATAAATAGCTGGTTATCAAGTCAGCTTTGGTTATGGATAGGGATGCAGCGGAGGGTAAAGCTTGCCCTCCTTTTTATATTCAGAATAGAGTTTATCCAGCTTTTTAGGGTGACATAAATCTTATGACTTAAATGAATACACTGAGTTTTTGGGAGCTTGGTCAACTTATGCAGTTAGTGATGAGAGCGCAGAACATGAAAATGGTCCATGTGTCCCGATGCTCCATGCTAACACTTAGCATACACTATGTTGAGTGATAGTAGGTCTAGCATTATCCAAAATAAGAAGACTGACCATTAAGTCGTAAAAGGTTGTTAGTGTTTTTCTGGCCTGTAGATTCATAATTTTTAAATATTAAGTCAATGTTTATAGCTGATGTAGCCAGGTTTATTTTTTAAATTAACTGAAACTAACTGCACAGTGATTTTTAGCTGCATACAGTCTCCCATCTCCCTCCACCTTCATTTCCTATGGAAACAGGGAAAGTAGTCCCTGATAGTTCAAAACAGTACGTTGTTTTTGTATCATATTTTGTGTAAATTTGACCAATCTCCTATAAAAAAAAACCAGTTCATTTAAAATGACTCACATTTTTTGCTGAGACCAGTTCTCATTTCCCTTTTGTCTCTTATTTTTCTCTCTTTAGATATAATGCTAATGGCTTTGGCGTATCACTCAACATACTGAATGCTAAAGTGTTAGCATGGAGCCATACTATCACTCATGCTAAAGTGTTAGCATGGAGCCTGCTACCACTCAACTTAGTTTATGCTGAAGAGTTAGCATGGAGCCACTATCACTCAATATAGTGTATGCTAAAGTGTTAGCATGGAGCCTACTATCATTCAACACAGTGTATGCTAAAGTGTTAGCATGGAGCCTACTATCACTCAACATAGTGTATGCTAAAGTGTTAGCATGGAGCCTACTATCATTCAACACAGTGTATGCTAAAGTGTTAGCATGGAGCCTACTATCACTCAACACAGTGTATGCTAAAGTGTTAGCATGGAGCCTACTATCACTCAACACAGTGTATGCTAAAGTGTTAGCATGGAGCCTACTATCACTCAATATAGTGTATGCTAAAGGGTTAGCATGGAGCCTACTATCACTCAACATTGTGTATGCTAAAGTGTTAACATGGATCCACTGGATCCAATCTATCATCCAAACAATTGATCAAAAACTTGGTGTATTCCTTTAAATTCATAGAATACATCAGTAGTATCAAACTGATGTAAGGTATATGCAGACAATGTTTTTAATTGATTCTTCTTTATATTGGTGCTTGTTTGCCTTATGATGATCACTGATTGAAGGTCATAGTTTACCCACCTTTATATTTACCACTACATCACCGGTTATGGAACCATGCAGTTAGTAGTATAGCTGCATCCATTTGAGTTTGAGAGTGAGAGTGACAGAAAGAGAGAGAGAGAGAGAGAGAGAGAGGGAGTGAGCGAGCCTGCTTGCCTCGAATGCACTTTACCCTGTTAGCTTTTTGTCTCTGCTGTCACTTTTCCCTTTGCGCTGCCGCAGCACCAATGGGCTGTGTGCAACTCTATATTACATAGCCCATTAACTGGAGGAGCAGAAAACGCCACTCCAGAGTGTCATAGCATGTGTGTGTGTGTGTGCGTGTGTAGGAGTCTGCGTGTGAGTGTGACAGAACATGAGAGAGTGAGTGGTCGTAGAAATGCAGAAAGAAAGAAACAGCCAGTCGGAAGACATCGTTCTAGTGAAAGAGAAGCCGAGGTTATTCACTGCTCCGACACAGCGGGAAAGAAAAGACAACACTGGCGAACAAGGCGGCAAGCCGTTCTTCCCTTCTCCCCTCCACTCACACCTCACCCCTTCAACCTTTAACAGGGCGGGGGGGTGGGGTGGGGGGGGGGTTACTGGCGGACACACAATGAATGGATTGTACAAAATCTGGGTCTTGTGACCGAGTATGCAACCGTACAGCCCCAGGAGGCAGCGAGGCGTGGGGGTAAAATGAGGGGGAGGTGTGTGTGTGTGGGGGGGTAGTTGAATCGGTTAGGGGGAAGGAGAGAGAGGCCAGTTAGTCTTTTCCAGCTCAGGCCTGAGCTTTTTCTTAAATTTTTTTTATTTGTTGCTGGTCACGTGGCCTCCGTTGCCTTGCCGATGCCGGTGTCATGGCTGCATTCCCATGGAGATCGGTGCGCGGTGACAACAGGTTCAAGCAGGAAACGACACAGACACACACATACACATACAGTATGTACGCGCGCGCTTGCACACAAACACACAAACACACACTCTCCTTTGTTTCTCAGTCTTTCCGTTTGCTGCACAATAACCGTTTTAAAAGTGAAAGAAATGCTACAAGCATGTCCTTGGCCTTTGAAAAGTGAGCATCATTTACAAAAATCCCAGAAAAGATGAATAAATGATTTGATTTCTGACACACTCTATTTTCTTGGTGTGTAACCTGCCTCAATCCAGACCTTCAAATCCTATGATTCAGTTATCCCTGCTGTCTCTGGAAATGTGGTTACAAGTGAGGCGAGAGCAATCCTATAGAGGGAAAATACAAGGTATTTATGCAAATGTGATTCATACAGAGCATCTGGAGGTAAAATAAAGAATAGCCCTCCGCTCAAAGGTGTTAAACCTGCAATAAGCGATATCAGACCTTATAACCAATGCTGAAACTACTGTGTGCTATGTGGAGATTTCATTGAGACATGATATAAAGTGAGTACTTGCTACCTACCTCTTCACTTGTCATTGTGGGACATGTAACCTTCAGCAAAGCGAGACTGCTAACCGGCAAGACTTCTCTGTAGGTACGGTTAGCTTAGCTATTAGCATTTATGCGCAGTGCTTTTCAGTGTTCGTCCTTTGTAGGCCTCTGCAGTGCAGTGGCTTTGCTGTGTGTTATTTACAAATGTGTTGAGGGTTATCACCATCTAGTGGTCAGAAAATTCCCCTTGTTGCAGCTTTAAGTACAGGTGTACATTTATTATTTTTTTAATCGACATGAGCTAGTTATCCATGATGAGCAAAGTTGAAAAAGTTTAATGTTATGCAAATGAGCACAGGTTGTGGCACGATAACCAATCACATTCGGGCAAAAAAACGGTTCTCAAACTCTTCCCTCACAGCTGCACTTGATGTTTGAATGGAAGATGATATGAGTTATCTCTGTCCTGACCTACAGTCCTGACAGTCTTAGACTGTCTATAGACTGCTGCAAGGGAGTAGGTTTGATTTTGACATTGGTAGGGACACACATGGGGGAGGTCCGGAGGGGATGTAACCCCCACTGGAAGCTGAGGCATTTTGCATTTATGATAGACTTCTGACCGCCATTTCATGTCATCTAGAGCCTTAATTTATAGATAGTTATGGTAGCCAACACACTCATTAACAGACACACAGACACAGGGGTGTAAGCACATTAATGAATCCTTTACTCAAATTTGCCAGCTGAATGGGACTTTGAAGAGCACATTTTGTTTTAAGGCAGATACTGTACTGTTGCCTATTCAAACCAATGATCTGTAAACATGTATTTACATTTAAAAAAAATAAATAAATAATAATAATAAGATATTGTAAACTATATCCAAACCTTACATACAAACAGCTGAGTGTCCACTGCCTTGCTCCTATTTGAAGGAGCCAAACACATGCCTACGCCTGTCATTAACAGAAATGAACTGTTGGCATATTTGTTTTACATCAGTGTTGTCCAGTGTGTCCTGATGGACATGGCACACAGCAGCATTGTTCAATCTCACTTGTGACATGTAGGCTACTTACGGTCGTCACTCGTCACAGACGCACGCGACGCGGTACTTAAATAAACTAACTTTAATGGCTAAACACAACTGTTACTAATATAAAATAGGATGGAGTCTTCACTCGCATGCTCGCCGGTAGTCGGAGCTTTGGCTCTTCTTGTACACAGCCCACAGCATTTCATACGTTAGCAAGAAATGGCAAAGCCAATCAGCGATTTTTTTGGGGGGTTAGGGAGGCGGTGTCACGCCAATTTTTATCCGGGCTGCAAAAATGGTCCAGGTGACGCAATGACATTCTAAAACAGCTGTTATTATACTAAAGTTTCGTTACAGCGTCCATTGCTATGCCGACGCAGGACTCCAATGCACTACACCAATGCAGCGGGACTCGTAGTAGAGAACGCGATCTGTTAACATTGACTAGACTCTGACGGACAAAACAGCGTTTATTGTAAATCAAAATAATTGCTAGGGACATTTCAGAGTCGCTTGATATTGGTAGGGACACGTCCCTACCGTCCCTACCCAATTCTACGCCCTTGGACTGCTGTGTAGCCTCAGATGTTTTAGCTGCTAACTCCTGTAGCTCTGGTAGGCTAAACAAGTAATGCTAGCTTGCTAGCCTAGCTGTCCCATCACATCCAAATGGCTGTAATCACATAGCTAGCTAGCTTGCTAGAGTAAAGCATAATTTCAAGGTGACTTTCAAGGTGATTTTCCAGACATATAATTATGGATTATATCTGGGCAAAATGAAATGAAGAAAATGATAACATATAAGATAGATTTACATAAATACATAATGTTAAACAAACCAAGAATTTACTCAGATGCTTGGCCTCAGAACACACCTGACCACAAGCGACAACTTTGGATAGAGCGAAGCAACGCAAAGCAAAGTGGTCATGCTTGGTCTGAGTGTATTATAAAACTGGATAATTGGAATAGATGTGGCTGCAGTACACTTTTTATGCTTTGGTCAATAATGAAAAAGGCACATTCATACAGTGTATGCATTTTTATGTCCCACCACCGTGGTACATGGTGCAGGACAGTATGTCATCATGGTGACGTCTGTCTGTCTGTGTGTACATTCTTATGAACACAATAACCCAAGAATGATACATGATAGAAACTTCATAAACTTCAGAAATATTTGCTAATTAATGCATTAATTAGCTTAATTAATGACCTCATTAGCATAACTGGTTATGTTTAATAATATACTATGGTGATTATGATGGGACATTAGGCAGCTCAAGTGCCTGTTACATTGAGCTGAGTCTCATCCAGAGCAATTTACAGTGAGTGAGCAGGTAAGGCCAAGGACATTTCAACAAGACAAAAGCCATTGATAGACACCTACTGTCTGTTGAAGTGATCAAAACTGTGACCTTTCAATTACAGGACTGTCTCTCTAACCGCTATACAACACTGACTTTTAATTTTTCAGAGAACAAAAAAGCTGAGTGAGCGAGTCCCTGTGCAGCATGTTAGGGAGACCAGTTACTGATATGCAGCAACACTGATAGTGTTGAAGGAAATTATGTTATCTTCATAGTCAATGCATAATCTATACTTAATCAATATAATCAAAGAGAAATATATATTTGCACATTCCTTTGATCAGACAGCACACATACATGTACTATGCACAGTAAGAAGAGAGTCTTTGATACCAGCTCATGCCAGTAAGTTTCTCACAGACAAGCGAGAATAATGGGAATGTTATTGCCAGAAAGAGAGGTTGTATCCAATATTGCACGCAGAAGAGCATTCATATCAAGGACAGAATGATCCAGGAATTAGGGAGGAAGACCCCTAGTTTTGGCCTTGAGGTACAAAACAGCAGGTGCTTTCTGTCAGCAATAGCTGGATTGACGCACTGACCATATTCCGACAGACTAGAGAGCCACATTAGGTAAAGCATTGTGTGAAGGGGGGTTAGAAGATAGAAAAGAACCTGAAGATGAGAATTCTTTGTCGGATCCTTCACATATCAGTTGTATCATGTACTCTGTTATCTGTAGAATAAAGCCAAATGAAAAAGAGTCCGAGTTTGTCTCATTTGTTCTGTGTTCAGCTCCTCGAACCTCGAACCTGAAGTGGAAGAGGGAATAAAATCCACTACGACAACAGCATCGTTATATTGTTTGAATATCTTTCCCTCTTTACCATTTTAAAGGCGCCAATTTTAATAGGTTCATGGTCCAATGCACTCAGATCTGCCAAAAAAGCAACATTCTCAACAACAGAATAATTTATTGAATTTATCGAGTTTCTCTTATTTTTAATCTGGCATAAACTCAGTGGTGCATAAAAGGGGTGACTGACCGTTACGGCTGCAGCTAGTGAAGGGGAATGAATGACATGTTTTCTGATTTCAAAGCTGCTTACTGACAGCGTTGCCAACTTGGATCACAGCCAGGGAGAGAGCTTGCCTGGCCAAAACCAGTCATTCATAGTTTGAACAAGATGGAGATATAATCCAAGCTTCTGGTTAAAATGGGCCACTATGCATATTTTAAGCATTTGACCTATGTTAAGATGGGTCAGGACTCAGGAGTGACCCAAATTGTTGAGCCATTAGAAAAAAAAAATCTGCTTCCCTTTGAACATCCATGGAGTTTTTCAATACAGTCAGTCTTCGAACATCACAGGGCCGTGAAGGACTGGCTACATTCAAACTCTGATACTTAATGTGTTACTCAGTGCTGCCTACATTCTCGACTTTGTTGTCAACACACTCTGAAGGTAGGCGCGAGGTCTATGAATAAGTTTTTTATGTTATGTCGTGCCGTATGCCACCTCATATAGTGACGCTTCAAATAGAGACCTACCAAGTTCTCCTATGTCACAGGTCTGTTTATAGACAAGCAAAGTGGAGGCCAGGCAGTGCTAATCCCAGGATCCTGAAGGTCTATGATTACTTAGCTGAAGGAACCCCTTTTCAGACCTGACCGAGCTTTAGTTCCACCCTGCTTCTATAGCTGTCAATCACATACAATAGGCCTACAAATCAAATAACAATATGGTGGTTTGCCGATATATCAGGCCGCTTTTGGCCTTTATTAAATATCAGATACCATACAGTAGGGATGGGACAATATGCTTATCTCACGATACGATACGATACACAATACATGATACACGATATGGGGTTCACAATTCGATACAACCACGATACGATGTAATAAAATAAAAGTTCAATGACAACAAAGTATGACAGAATTATGTTTATTTCTGAGACACAAATCCTAGCAATGGCATTGGCTCGCTAGAATGTAAACAACAATTTAACAAAATCATTACAAAGTGCAAATAATATAATTTGGATGGAAAGCTTGTGAAATTGTGATGGTCAGGCCGTCTCATTTGTGATTACTACAGCAGAATAAGATGGAGCTAATATCGCCATTCATTTTTCTACCAGGATTCTGGTTCCTCATGTTATTTCTTAGTTGTGTCGAAGTCAACACCAAGACCAAATGTGGTTTGAGTCAAGACAATGGCGGGAACAAGTGTCTTATTTAACACCAGTCATGAAAGAGGCGGCTAGACAAGTATAAGAGGTTCCAACTGCCTTGTGGAGAATTTAAGCTTGTTGTGGAGGTTTAAATGTCTTTACATTGTTTTCATAGATAATTATTCCTGCATGTACCAGTATCAGCCGGGCACTTGAGTTTGCAACTTGCACTCAAGACGCACTTAAGTCACGTACAAATAACCATGCATATATAGATATATATATGCATATACAACGTAACTATGCTGACTCAGACTTGTCCTCGAAAGACTTGAGACTTGACTTCGACTTGCATCAAGTGACTTGTGAGCATCTCTGGTATCAGCCCAATATGACTCAAGAATTCATATGAGGTATTGCTGAAACCCACAGATACCAGGAATCATACAAGGAATCTGATACACAATGCTAGTACAACCACAACTTGATGATGATGAAATGATGTTGATCTCTTAATTACATTAAAACTATGTAGGACATAGCAATTTGATCAGGTTAACACTTACAAAGTCTGACACAGCTTATGTTTTTTCCCCCTCAATTTTATAGGATACAGTAGCTGGCAAAAATGGTGAAGAGTCAGAACTGGTTGTGATCAACGAATGCTTATAATTCACCACTCATAAATGTATTGGCTCAGTAAAGATGTATTTACATGAACTTACTCTGAGTCTATGTCTCTGTCTCTGTGTCTTTCTCAGGGTGGTGTCCTCCATCCATGCGATCATGGCCACCACGGCAGGAGTCATCGTCGTGTCATCGTGCCGGGGTAACGTCATTAATGACAGGTTAGGCTGCCATTCACATGTTATTAACCCCCTTCCTGAGCCAGCGGTTAGTGCTAGTGACTCATACGCCCCTCCACCCATTCACCTGAACCCCCTCAGATGTTCTGGGTTTTCCCTCACGGTCGTGACACTTTCTAAGCCGTACCCTCAGGGTTGGGTACATGTTGGGTTTAGAAGTACAAGGTACGGCATACCAATTCTCTTAGATAGCTAACTAGACAGTGAGAGCCTCTCCAGCCTGCCTTTACAATTCTGTCCCGTCTCATTCCTCATTACCACACCAAAGGCATGACATGGTATTGCATGTGCACAAGATAGACCTTGTGCCTCGTTTTGATAAATTCCCTCATTTTGGTTAATTTGTACCCTCATTTTCATTATTCCTTACAGAGTTAATAGTTAACGTGCCCACAATTTCATAAAATGTGCTCCATTTTGTTTTTTTGATTTAGCTTATTCAGCAAGTTTCAAGCTGATTTGACCCACTTGCCATAATTGCTGGCATTTAGATTTAGTTTAGTTTTAGTTTTGTTTATTTTAAGGGATGAAACACACTGTGAGCCAAGCATTTACAGGTGTTCCCTGTATAGCAGCAAAGACAGGATACAATACAATAATACAATATCAAAAATAAAACAAACAGTGCAACACAAATTTAAAACAGGAATATTCCTTACACAATGAAGTAGTATGGAGTATTAAAATCTCCAAGGGAAATAAGAGACTGCAGTTTAAGAGTGCGTTGAATACTGTTCCATTTGTAAGGTGCAAAATGGCTAAAAGCTGACTTACCTAGATTAGTGGAGACATGGAATGTGCAAGACTAAGCAATCCTCAGAAAGTGTGTTGTAACTTTGAGATTGATCATGAATGAGCGAACAAAGAAGATGGTATTTTCTGGACAAGAGCCTTATAGATACAAATGAGAGAACGTTTATCTCTTCTAACTGAGAGAGAATCCCAGTCTACTAGGGATGGGACGATCTGCTTATCTCACGATATGATTCAATACGCGATATGGGGTTCACGGTTTGATACAACCACCATACGATGTAATAAATAAAAGTTAAATGACAACCAAGTATGACTGTGCAGAATTATGTTTATTTCTGAGACACAAATCTTTCTAGCAGTGGCACTGGCTTGCTAGAATGTAAACAACAATTTAAAGATGTCAATACAAAGTGACAATAATACAATTTGGATGGACAGCTTGTGAAATTGTGATGGGCAAGCGTCTCATTTGTGATTACTACAGCAGAATAAAATGGAGCTAATATCACCATTCATTTTTCTGCCCCACGAAGAGATGAAACGAAGAGCAGAGTGATAGACTGTATCTAATGATTGAAGAACTGAAGCAGGAGCATGCATATAGATTGTGTCACCATAGTCCAGGACAGGCAGGAGCATTACCTTAACAATCTTCTTTCTACTTTCAAATGTAAAACAAGACTTATTTCTAAATAAAAATCCAAGCTTACTGCTTGCATTTTTACCAGGTGATCAACATGAATATTAAAAGATAAACTATCATCAATCTAGATATTTGTAATATGAGACGGTTCAATTTGTGTAGCTTTTAAAGTGCTAATGTGCAAGTCAGTAGTATTAAGATTATGAGAAAAACAGTAAAAGATTTCCGAATAGACTTAAAAACAGACTGTAAATCAGCAATAGCTTGATGAACGTTGGGCACATTTGTATAAGTTATTGTGTCATCCTCATAAAGATGAATTTTACAGTTACCCAGATTCATACCAATATTATTTATGTATAAAGTAAAGAGTATCGGGCCAAGAATTGAACCTTGGGGTACTCCTTTATATCTACTGAGTGAGTTAGAATGAACTCCATCAACAGCGATGCATTGGGTCCTGTCATTTAAGTAACTCTGGATACAACTGAAAGCGGAGCGAGCAAAACCAACCTCTAACAATCTTAAAAGCAATGTACAGTATGATCCACAGTATCAAAAGCTTTAGAGAGGTCAATAAAGAGAGCAGCACAATGATGTTTCCTGTCTAATGAATTTATAATGTCATTTATTACTAGGGAAGCTGCAGTTAAAGTGCTATATATGGCCACGCCTGGAGCCAGATTGGAAGGGACTTAGTATGGACTGATCAGTTAGAATTTTTTTTAACTGTGAATTAATCAGTGATTCTAGGATTTTAGCTAAGCAGGGCAGTTTGGAAATTGGGCGATAATTATTTAAATGACTATGTTCACCTCCTATATGCAGTGGAAGTACGTTAGCAGCTTTCCACACTTTAGGTACTATGCCAGTACAAATTGATAAATTAAAAATATGTGTCCAGGGCTCAGCTATTACATGAGTAGAGTGCAGCAGTAGGTGAGGGTCAAGCATATCTGCCCCAGTACATTTCTTTACATTAATTTTACAAAGAGCATTGAGAACCTCATGCACAGTAACACAACGGAGATCAAATAACAGATTAGATGTTGCAGGCACATCAGATGATGTTATCTGGTTTTCATACTGGGGCCCAGATTTGCATCTTGATCAAAAGGCACTGAAGCATTGCTTCTTTCAAACAGATAACCTGCTGAAATAAAATGCTAAATTAAATGCATCGCAAATGTCTTTTTTGTCAGTAATACAGCAAGAGTTTACCGACACTTACTGAGGTAAAGTGGGAGAGGCAGTTGACAATTTAAGTGAATTGACCATCTTTCAGAACAGTATGGGGTCCCATAAGCATGTTTGAGGCAATTTATTTGAACTCTGGAGCATTTACTCCTTTAGTTGGGTTCATTTGGCCAGGTGAGAACAATGCCATTGGAACTCAGGTGGCACCAAATAATTGCACCAAGACGCCTGAAAATGTGAGTCTCAGTCCTCTTTGTAGAGAGTGACTGCGATGCGATACAAACTTTAGGTGTGGTCGCAGCCTTAGAGTGCTCCAACACCATCAGAAAAGAGGTTGGTTTGGTCGCACTGGCTTATTGCAATTCACACGTTTTATATCCATTTGCACGCTTTTTATGCAAGTTGTGCATGTTTTATATATTCTACACGTATGAAAGCATATTGTGCACACAAAGTAACACTTTGCTACCACAATTTTTTATTTTTTCTATACGGACTCTGTACCTATCAGTATTCCCATGCCACATCTGTTGACGCCCATGTCCCTTCCCTCAAGGACGGTCCACCCATCTGTCCTCTAGCTCTGGCCGTAGTCCACCAGCTGCTTTGATCCAATCCCTGCCTCCAGATCAGCCACCTGTCAGCAAGTTAGCTTGCTAGCATTAGCATAGCATTAGCATCCCCATGCAATCTGGGCAAGTGTGACGCTAAGCTAATGCTAGTGTATTAATCCTACTGAGCCAGTGGCCAGACCTGGGCGAACCCAGTCTCTGCCTCGCTTGTTGCCTATCATCATCAGGCTGCTAATCTCCACCACCCCACCCCTCCACCCCCAGGGCTTAATTCCCCCACAGCGCTGCTCAGTTCTGCTCTCCTTTGACCTGCATAGGGCCAGCAGCTTATGAGACACATGCCTGGGAGTCAAACACATGCATACTCTAATACTCCATCACAAATCCATCACTTCATTTAGCACTCACCGCCGCCTCAGCTGCAATGATTTTCGCATCATTTTTCAATGAAAAAGCAGAAAACCTCAAAGCCCCAATGCTGTATCCTCTGCTGGTGAAGACACAACATTGCCAGATCAGATGACCAGATCAGATTATATAGTCTCTCACATTTTGCTCCCATGCCACTGTAACAATCCTCCAAGCAGGTCAAGGCATCTAAATCGTTCACTTGCCCTTCAAAGGAATACACCAGGTTTTTGGGGGATTGTTCCATTGGTCAACCTAGTAGTTAAATGATGAGAACATAGACACAAAAATCATCCATGTGTCCCTGATAGAGCAATGGCTCCAGTGCTCCATGATAACACTTTAGCATACACTATGTGAGTCATAGGAGGCCACTAGCATTTTCCAAAGTAAGAAGACTGATGTTTTGGTAATAAAAGTTGTTAGTGGTTTTTACTATATAGCCTGTAGATTTCAAATTTTTAAAAATGAAATATCATTAACTGATGTATTCAGTTTTATTTGTGGAACTGTTTTAGGTGATCAACCAAGTATTCTATGGAAACACTTCCTATGGAAACAGAGAAAGTAGTCCCTGCTAATTCAAAACAGTATGTTATTATATTCTTTGTAAATTTTCTCACCTACACAAAAGTGCCAGCCGCACATCATTTATGATTACTTACCATTTAGCTTAAGAGCTGTTATAAGTTCATATTTTCTCACTTTTGAGATAACGTTAGTGGCCTACTATCACTCAACACAGTGTATGCTAAAGTGTTAGCATGTAGCCTACTATCACTCAACACAGTGTACGCTAAAGTGTTAGCATGTAGCCTACTATCACTCAACACAGTGTACGCTAAAGTGTTAGCATGGAGCCTACTATCACTCAACACAGTGTACGCTAAAGTGTTAGCATGGAGCCTACTATCACTCAACACAGTGTACGCTAAAGTGTTAGCATGGAGCACTGGAGCCAACGATGCACCAGGGACACATGGATGATTTTGGTGTCTACATTCTTATCACTTAATAGGCAAGTTGACCAAAAACTTAAACTTGGTGTATTCCTTTAAAGATACAATATAACACACACTCACACATCCTGCAAAAATACAACCTCTCTACACGTTCTGAAATACACTGTAGCACAAAATGTAGTCAGATATGACAATACGATACATGCTGTATACTCGCACACAGATGCAACGCTTTATATCCAAAGGAGCAAGAAGAAAGTTTGTATGTCATTCCTGCCTTGCTTATAGGCTCCTCTAGGTTTAAAGGTATCATGAACTGACCCAGTACTCTGATCAATTTAGTAGAAAAGTAGTGCCCAGAGGTTGATGTATGGGAGGGAATACTTGATGGTGTGTGTTGGTATGTATATTTGGATGGCAAAGGCTGGGCCAGCAAGCTTGTAGTGTGTGTTTGTGTGTGTGCAACGCCTATTCAAGGAACTTTTATTCAGCGATATTCCAATCTTTACTAATCCAATTCTGCATTGTTTTCCATTGCCCTCAATACAAAAAAATATAGGCCTACTGTACGAAAGAGACTGGCTTAGCATCCATTCTACCCTGAGCTGTTTGCTGTGCCTCATTGCTTTAATCTCCATCTACTGACCTTAAGAGCTAAAGAACCCAGTGAGAGGTCAGAGGTCAGTAGCTCAGCTCTGCCCTGCAGCTTTACTCCATTCTGTCCACATAATTAACCATCACAGTAATCGGCGCTCATTAGAGTGCCGCAGCCGTCCAAGCTCTTTATTATACTTATATAAGCCAGCCTTTGCTTGTTTATATGAAGGAGAGGCAAGACATACCATTTACGTGTGTGTGTGTGTGTGTGTGTGTGTGTGTGTGTGTGTGTGTGTGTCTGTCAATCTGTTTGTGTGTATGTGTGGACGCAAAAAGAATGCCGGTAAGGCATTATTTGACTTGTAATCCCATTTCCCAATGATTAAGGTATGCATTTAATAAATGTAGATATTTAGTTGGTAACCTTTAAGTCTAATGCTGCGTTCACATTATTCCATAAAAGAAGCTAAACTGGCATCATTGGATGTCAGTCAACCACAACAGCAAACTTGCTTCTTGTTGCCATAGTGATTTTGATTCATTCACCATTCGATAAGTATTGATAAAATAAAAAAAACAATCTGTTAAATGGCATTGTGGGACTGTTCATTTTTGGTATTTCATTACATTTCAGAATAGGTTATATTTTGCATAAATTATTAAATATGATTCCCACTGTAAACGAATAGGAAGCCAAGCAGGGGATTGGAGTAACCTCCCACCACAATGTGAATACAGCATAACACGTTTAATACATGTAAATCAAACCAGCGCCTTTACTCATTTCTGGCTGTGAGGTGGACCGTTTGGCCTGCTTATCTTATGTAAATTAGATAAACATCTGAGCAAAAATGTACAGCATTAAGGCATGTGTTTTGTATTTTCTCTTCTTTTCTTCCTCAGGCACTGGCTGGCCACCTACTTTGTCATCTGGTACGGCGTGCCCTACATGACATATGACATTTACGCCATGTACCTCAGCCACTACTACCGCTTCCAGGTCAAAGGGCACGAGGAGTACAAGCAGCATTCGCTGAGGACCGTGAACTCCTTCGTCCGCAGAGAGTTTCTGCTGGTGCTGCATCACATCGCCCTTCTCACCATCCTGCTGCCCGTCACACTGGTGAGGGAGGGAGGGGAGGGGAGGATGGGTGGATGGATGAGTAACGGAGAGAGGGAGGGTTGGGTGATGAGAACAGCAAGGTAGAGATTGAGGCAGAAGAACTGATGTCATGTTGTCTCTATTTTAGACCAATAATAAAAATGAAAACTGCATGAAAGGCTGGTAGTCTTAAGGAGCCAGCATGATTAGGGTTAGACTGATATGAGTTTTCAAGGCTTATTACGGTAACAATATTTTTAGATTGAAGCTGCTGATAGCTGATATTTTGCGCTAGTATTAAATATCTTTAAATTTGACCCTTTTCATGTACAAAAAATCAAAAAATATTAGTTTATTATATTAATTAATATTATTATATTAATATTAATATTAAAGTATTGAGGGTTTCCACCAGAATTTCATTCTTGTCAGGGTGGAAAAGCTTCTGAAACAGCATTTAGACCATCATGGGACACTAAAACTCTCCACTGAAAGCCATAGTGATGGAAGTCTTTTAGGTGGGTTAGCAGCTCCTTAAGAGTGAGGCAGGATTCATTGCAGGTTTTACGGACTGTTGAGTCAAATCCTCCCACACCGCACTGGAATGATTTCTCTGCTCATACATATGATATAACGATAATAATAAAAACATATTGATTAGCTGTGGTCAGAGAGGAACCTCCATCATATCAGAGGTGGACCACACTGACTAGCCAGTATGCTATTTGATAAAATCCCACAGTGAACCACTTTACTGATTTACTGAGTGATTCCTGCGAGGAAATGGTACGGTCCAATCACTTCAAAGGAATAACAAGTGTACAAGCATCAAGGGAGTGAAATGGCAAGTACATAAAAAGATCAGTAAGCTAGTAAGCAATCTATCACTCGTATTTATTATGAAAATGTCATTCTGCTGATTCATTTCTTTGAGAAATTAGCAGCAAATGACCCTGCATTGTTTTCCTGTATGTCCATGAATTGTAAGCGTCTGCGCAGGGACAGAGCCAATAAGAATGGATAGGAAGGAAGAATGGAAGGTGCAGGTTGCTTTCTGGTGAGATACCAGTGGAAGTGGAAGGTCAAGAGTTAAAATGCAAGCTAGGGACAGATCTGAATCTACTGGAAAGCATCAAAACTCGGAAAAGATTTGAATACAGCTCTATACAATTCAGTTTGGGAAGTGAGGGCGAACGAGGAAGAGCGCAACAAAAGATTCTGCTCTTTGATTCTGAGGGACTGGCACCAAAACCTGATGTTCACCCCTGATATTTTAGATAGCTGAAACATTTTCTGCTATTAAATCCATGCACAGGAACAAGAAAAATACACAAAATAATGGACCCAGGAATGCAAGGTACATCACCAGTAGCTGTTCTTTCACCCTAGGACACTTTAACAGTGTTAAAGTGTCCTAGGGTGAATTTTTCCTTCAAGTGTTCATCCTTTGAACCAAAGTTACCCATAGAATGATTTTGTAGTGACATTAACTTGACCTATAAAAATTGTGTTTGATATATTTTCATTAAAACTACAAAGAATCACCAGGAATAGGCTTTCAAACACCCCAGACTCTCCCTAGCTATAAAGCGTCTTTGGATTTTTGTCACCTTTTTGACCCCTTTGACTGTGAGAGAACTTGTTTATGCTCAATCTATCCTGTACATCGTGAAAACCGGTAGGGATTGTCTCCTTTCCACACGCAACCATGCATTCACAGAAGCATGTACCATACCGTCCTTTTCATATAGCATCCCCGGTTAGCAGGCCAGGTGCAATGGAAACCCGGCCCTTTGTTTGCCCTGGCAGTCAATGGCGATATGAGATCACCTTACCTTGCATTATTCAGCTCCAGCTGCAGTCATCCTCCTCTCCTTCCCTAAACTTCTCCCCACCCCTCCCTCTCTTTCTCCTCTCATTCCCTCGCTCATCAGCTTTGTGTCACTCTGGCTTGCGTAGGTAACACATGATCTGGTATAGTTACCCAGCAAGTATTTGACGGACAGCGGTGTGCAGGGGGTGGCAAAGTCCAACCCTTACATGATGTGCTGCCAGTGAAGTGTGTGCAAGTACAACATTTTCACTATATGACTTTATGGCACGGTAAAATTCATATTAAAACAGCTTTGGAAAAAGTTTTGAACTGATATCAGAAAGATATGAAAGATGACAAGAGCTGATTGCATTTCTATATGTACTACTTGGCCGTCTCAACAGAATTCAGCAGACATGGTTAATTTCTGTGCTGATGTTAACTATGAACTGATAATTTCATCACTGATACATCTGATTGATTTTGTGTCAGTTGTTAGCTAGCTAACCATAGTATCTGGTCATCTAACCGTCTTGTGAACACATCTGATTAGCACACTGGCTAACATATCTAATAGAAGCTAGGGTTAGTAATGGCTAGTAGTCACATGTTAACATTAACACCAGTTGCTTTGCTAAATTAGCCTGCTAGCTAGTTAGCTAGCTATTAGCTAATTATCAAAGCCAAAACCAAGTTTTCGATCAGGTTAACTGAGCTGACTCTTCTCAAGCTACAAGTCAGAGTGTTTTTAGAGAGCTAAAGACAAGACAGTTTACTGTGTCATAATAACCTACATTTGGAAACATATCTACCTTATCAGACTATTTAGTTTTACTTATATTAGTACTGAATGGATCTACACCCACATCACAACAATCTTTCTCAGCTATCTCTTTCTCTAGCCTGTTATATATATATATATTTATCCATTATTTGCACACAGCCAATTCTCCATTGGACCTCCACGATGGCGCCAGACATGGTTGGTAGGACATTGGTGACACAGTTGCAAAGCGTCTATAGTGTATGCGTTTTTCAGTAGTGTTTGTAAGAGTATTTCATTACATTTGAATGTGTAAGCATTTCATATATGTATTTAAGAGCTAGGTCAAATCTGTGAATGTGCAAGGTAAAGTTTGAATTACATCCAATACGGCACTTCATAATTAGACATGGGAAACTCACATAGACATAGTATAAAGGTAACACACACACACACATGGCAGCTGGGGGTGGGATGAGGTAGCCAGGTAGTTAGTTAGGCGTGGTGTAAAGTTCCCCTCTGTGGTCTCATTCATCCTTCCATGGGCAGATGGCAAGGCCATGTCTGGAGCCGCTCATGGTTTATTCACCATCAGCACACAACAAAGCAGCCTGCCAGACAGTGCTTGTCTTTTGTCTGGAGTACTCTTTATCCATCTAGACTGACTCACCTAATCTAGGATGGCCTCTTTCACCACACAGCATTGTGCTGCTGGTCAATATTTGAAGGGTTTGTTCATGACTTAGGTACAGGACATCACTTCTCTCTGCTGCCCCTCCCCTCCCCTCCCTCCCTTTGTACCATCTTACAGTTGTATTGGTGTCAGGCCCTTGCCTCCATTGTTGTATCATTGTATAAAAACGGTGGGATCATCTTATCTAGGGTTAAACAGATATATCGGTTTGCTGATTTGATGGGCCGATATTGGCCTTTTAGTAAGTATTGACCCATCAATGGCGTCCACTTCCAATATGATGCAGTGTAGTGTGGGAGGATTTTACTCAGCAGCTTCAGGTCAGTCTGTAGAACCTGCAATGAAACCTGCCTCACTCTACCATAAGGATCAGCTAATCCACATTAGTCTGGGTTTCAATGGAGAGGTTCAATGTCCCATGATGATCTAAATTCTGTTTCAGAGGCTTTTCCACCCTCACCCTGAGGGAAACAAGGAATCCTTTTTCGCATGGTCAAATTTCAAGATAATAACTATCTACACAAAATATTGGCTTATCAGCAGCTTCAATCCAGAAATATCAGTATCACTATTGGCCTTCAAAAACGCACAACGGTCAAACCCGAATCTAGTCCCAGGTCTTTGGAAGCCTCTCTTTGCATACTTCCCTTGAGGCCTTTCCAGAACTGCTGGTGTTTGCCCTTGAATGTCAGCTGTATTTTTTTCCATGCTTATGTTTATTTGCTCACTCCATGTGTGTTCTTGCTATCTGTGTTTCAGTTCTTCAGAAAGGACCAGGGGGATTTCTTCATTGGCTGCTTGTTTCTAACAGAGCTCAGCACGCCCTTCGTCTCCCTAGGGAAGATACTTATTCAGGTGAGAAAGCACATGGCACAAATTTGTTTACTTGAAATCTTACCTGTTACTAATGCCAAATTAAAACTAAGTGAAAAAAAATCTGTATGTATATTGTATGTATTTTCATGGTTCAAAATTCTTTTACAGGTTTGGTTTCTCTCAAAGCCTGATAAGAGGTTTTGAGGATGTATTAAGTAATGAAAGTAAAGAAAAGTATTGTCGCACCAATCATATGACTACTACCAGATTCACCAAGTTTTTGGTAGATTAGCCTGTTGGTCAATTTACACATATACAGGGCCAATGGTTGAACCCAAAAAGCGATTAAAGCATGTCCTTTCCACACAATAACACTCACACTGCAATGAGACATGCCTACATTAGATTTTTGATTATTGATCACAGCTAAAAATGTTGCGATAATTGCTCAATCGCAGCTATTTAAAGATGTGTAACTGCAGTGTGAGTGTTATTGTGTTGAAAGGTGTTTTACTTGCTTTTTGTGTTCAACCGTTGGCCCTGTATGTGTGTATTGGACAGCAGCACTCCTGGTGAACTGAAGCTACATCAAGCTCTACAAGTGATGAAATTTTGAACAAAATCAATTGTCATGATGTCAAAAACTAGCAAAATATGGCCCAAGTTCAAAATAACCACAAATATCCTTTAAGTGGTGAGAACATACAGACACCACAAACATCCATGTGCCACAAGTGTTAGCATACACTATGTTGAGTGATAGTAGGCTCCATGCTAACACTTTAGCATACACTATGTTGAGAGATAGTAGGCTCCATGCTAACACTTTAGCTTACACTATGTTGAGAGATAGCAGGCTCCATGCTAACACTTTAGCATACGCTATTTTAACACTGCACTAGTGTGCCGTACTGTACCCCATGCTGTCACAGTACAGTAGGTTTTTCCATTATATTGTGTTCACAGTTCAGTACAGTTGAGGCACAGTAAAAGCGTATGATACAGCACCCTTATGTATCTGGTATCAGCCCGCTCTCAAAGGGTGCTGGCAGGATTGTTGTCATCACGCAAGTGACATACGAGCAACACACTGGGTCAACAACCGCCATTTTTACATACTCAGCTGCTAAACAAACACAACAAACGTGTAAAGTCTGTGGGCAATAGTTAATTGGTAAATCTGAAAATTATCTATGTATAGGAGTTCAGCAATGGTAAATTAACGCCGGTATTATGCATGAATGGAAACACAATAGGCCTACAGTGGATTACCATGTTGTGCAAGTGCACTTTTCCAATAGGCATGCTTATATTGCTTCAGAAATAACAATGGCTAATTACTGTCTACTTTGTTTTCCTCACTACCGTTGTTTCTAATGAAGCTGGCATAAAACATGTAGCTAACATTAAACAGGAACAACAGATTAACATAAATAGTGACATACCTGTTTCCTTCTCAGCTCCCATAGTTTCCTCCAGTTGTTACTTATCTGAAAAGACCTATCAGTATTGCGTTCGCTAGCTGTTGCTGCTGTAATATCGTTTCAGAAGAAAGGTAGAATCACAGGCAAAATAGGGAAAAAGACTCAGTGGGTCCACCATGTCTGTTGACACTGGTTCTGCTGTTGATATAGTTGCACGTATGCTCTGGACAGGATCTCATGTTCAAAATTGCAATGGAAATATGGAAGTGAAATATCATTAGCTCAGTGTAGCTGATGTAGCTATACTGTGTTGCGTTGTGTGATGAGGCAAATGCGATGATGTGTTCAGGTGAACAACCACATATTCATCTGCTGCATAGTGATTTTTAGCTGTGCACAGTCTCCCATCACTCACCACCTTCAATTCCTATGAAAACAGGGAAAGTAGTCCCTGCTAGTTCAAAACAGTGTGTTATATTTGTGTCATATTTCCTGTAAATTTGATCAATCTCCTACACAAAACTGCCAGACTTAATATCATTTAAGATTGCTTACCAGTTAAATTTAGAGCTGCTACAAGTTCTCATTTTCTCACTTTTGAGATAATGCTAATGTCTTAGTATCAGTCAACACAGTGTATGCTAAAGTGTTAGCATGGAGCAGTGGAACCAGAACAATCTACTGCGGGCACATGGAAGATTTTGGTATCTATGTTCTCATCACATAACTAAGATGACCAATGTAATCCTTTGATAATAAGTCGTACAACATCGGAATGGTGTACACTGCATTAATTACAGCCTCCTCCAAGGTCTCGGCGTTTGCCGCCATTTTCCCCAAAACACACCTAGGAACGCCTCTAATAGGAATGCCTCTAGTTCTAATTGGTTATATAGATGGTGACAAATACGTCTGTCCAAAAGAAGTCAGTTGAACTTTCTGTCCGGAGACCTCTCATTGAAAATTAATTAGAAATTTCGTATACAGACACAACGGATCAGTGTGCCCGCCCCTTTTACAGAAACTGCCTTGTGCTGGTGTTAGTTGATGCCTCATCATGTATGGGTGTGATTAGTTAGTGCCCTTTTCCTCTAAATTGTCCCGCCACCTAGGTGATTTAGGGCTCGAAATGATAGTTTTTCCTGGTAAAAAGCCATATCTTTGTCATGTCTTTGTGCATTTTAAAGATACAAAAAAGGCCTCATTCATTTCCTTTTGCAATTCCTGCTCAGGTAGTATGCAATGCCTTGCATCCTCAGAAACCTTACTATCTCCCTTTTCATTTGGGATGCAGCTTGTCACTGTAGCATTAATAATTAAGATGCGAGACTCAAAAATACGTCAGTAGAATGTGGCTAAGAAGCTATGGCCCTATTCTCTCTCCCTATCTCTCAATCCTCCCACTGCAGTTAATCCCTTCACGGCCCCCACCCATAGGTGTCCCACCCTACACTTTGAGAAACACTAACGTGCTATATAGTCAGAGACTGCATGTCTTATTAACGCTACAATCTAAGTGCAGAAGAAACATACTGTATGTATACCAGTAAAAGCAGTGGCCTGCCCGTGGGCTTCAAGCTCTTTGCTGACATCTGGCTTCAGCAGGGGAAAAAGAGCAAAGCAAAGCTCCAGTGCTCTTCCCTGTCTTCAATCACACTGCCCTCCTTTGGACTAGATCAGCACTAACACAGTCCACTAGAGTGGCGTAGCTGAGAAATGTTACTGCTCTTAACACCAGTGTTGATTTGGAATGATTGCTTGTTATGTAGACCGGGGGCTCAAACACTTTTTCACATCAAGGATCTGCAAAAAGATATGTATTAAACCACAGGCACCCATTCCATACGATTTTTGTTGCTAGATATGACTTGGTACAGAATTATGTAACTATCTTTACTCTGGGTGGAGAGGTTAACAACAACTGAGAGAGTGAAACCTACTTTTAAAGCCATCATCTATAGACATTCTCTCATTGTGTTGTAAACTGGAATCCCCTCAAGGACCCCTGGTGGTCCCTGGACTTCAGATGGGGAACCATTGCAATAATAAGCAATATGATGCAGTTTTACCAACAATGCACAGTTTCCAATTGGGTTTCTGTATATCAACACCAGATAATCTGCACCTTTCAATAAAAAACTCTTGTAAGATGTTCCTCGTTGGGGTCAATCGGGCACGGCAAGGTATGGCATACCCAAAGAGTTCTGATTTGATTTTAGAAATGGCTTCTGACTTGAGTCTAACCCGAACCATTGACTTACAGTTCTTAGCATTATAATTGAGAACAAGATTAAACGAAAATTGACAGAAATCTATATGTATATTATATTTTTCCTGGGGAGCCTTTCAAGGACCTCTGGTGGTCTTCGGACCGCTCTTTGGAAACCACTGGGGTAGACATTGTGACGGTCAATAAAGCAGTTCTTAGAGCTTACAAAGCGGCCCTTTAAAATGCCCTGATTCTCTCTTCATCCACATCCTCCCTCTATCCCTCCCTCTCTTTCTTTTCTCCTCCTCCACCAGCTCAGCCTCCAGGACTCGTGGCTGCACAAGGCCAACGGCGGCATGGTGCTGCTTACCTTTTTCATGTGCCGCATCGCCCTCTTCCCCTACATGTACTGGGTGTACGGTCGCCACTACGGCATCCCGCTGTACAGCGTGCCCTTCCACCTGCCGCTGTCCACCAACCTGGGCAACTCGTGCATCCTGGCTCCACAGGTCTACTGGTTCGTCCTGCTTTGCCGCAAGGGCTTCCGCCTATACCAACGCAGCCGATGTAGGGAGGACACGTCTCCTACATCTCCTACCGTCATGGACAATGCCAAGGGCGAGTGATTTCCAGTCAGTGGATTACAATTGCTGGCTCGAGTCACGCACTCGACTACTAATGCTACTACTTCTGCAAAGGCACTACTTTTACTTACCACGTTTCCAACCCCGTATTGCTACTGTTACTATTGTTACTACTGTAGTACACCAGGACTGCCTGCTCCTGTCCCACGACTCCCCAGCATTTCCAGCACATTATCGTTTCCTTTGCTGCAAATCTGCTGCCCGAGTGGACCCTCTATACCAATCCAATGCTAGTGATGAAGCTTGATGATTTGGGTGTTTTTTTGGATTTAGTGGATCTGGACTGGATCTTGTTGGAGTGCTACACTTTATCCGTCTGCCGTACTGAACAGGGGTCACCTTTGCTCCGCTGAGAATAAAACGTGGAGTAAAAGCTCAAACTGAAGAGCAGCTCCCATGGAAGGACGTTTTCTTCTCTCTTCCACCTACCCTCTGTTTACAGCCTCTGCTGATTTGGAAGATCTGTTACAATGCGCATGAGTGGCTGTTTTTACAGGTTTTATTTATTTTTTTCCTTTTTGTGGTTTAGTTTTACAAGTGTGAAGTCTGGAATAATTCTGTTTTGAAGTGATGCACCCCCTATCCATTCACTTATCTTGGAGACGAGAAGGGGTAGAAAAGTCAGTGGGTGGGATGTGAAAATCCAGAGCGGCTAGATGTGGCAGTATTAGCATTGCGAGGGGTGTTTACAACTATTAGGAGTCACCTCATCCACATTTTAGAGCTAAAAACAATCTTTTTGCTCCAGCTAGATGCATAAAATCCAATTAATGTGATAGATTGTGACTCTCCGCCCCTGTTCACTTTATTTGTGGTTTCCTATATGGCATGTCACCATGGCATCAGTTTGCAAATGTGCAGCAGCAATCCCAGGCTCCTCGTTGTACCACCCAGCAGAGCTCTTTAAGGCCCTGCTGCATTTTTTTTTTCCAGTAGCTACTTAAAGTCCCACTGCTCAGCACTGAAGAGAGATCAGCGTCCCCCCACAAAGGGGAGGGGATGTGTAGCGCTGTATGTGTAGTAGTGTATCTCCTTGACCTAACGCTGCATTCATGTCCCATGGGAAAGATGGTAGATATGACTTTCATTTTCATCACATAAGTCATTTTGTGATCACAACTCTTAAAATACCACGGCAGGACACAATTACTTGCTGGAGTTTTGGTTTGTGGTTGACATTACATTGTTTGGTTTGCTGTAAAACATGAATTCAAATGTATCACCCACTGAGTACATGTGTATTAAGTGAGAGAAATCTGAGCAGGCATAACCGAAGTCTACCGAAAACTTAAATCATGGCATGCAAATGAATTTGAACACGTGAACACTTTCAAGTCAATGCTTTTAAGTATCAAGTCGCTCCTACAGTTATTCCCATAGGACATGAAAGCAGCGTAAGGCTGTGACAAGCTCATTCAGACCAGAGAGAAGGATAAAGTAGAGAGCTCTCACTCTGACTCAATTTCCAGGTACCACAAAGCAAATTACAATCCACAGTGGGGAAAAAACATAACAGACTACAGACCCGAATCTGCTCTCAATGTATGGGTGTTAATGGAAACGTTTACAAGATATGGCCCCCCTGTTGCAAGATATCTTCTATAAAAAACAACAAAAGTTTATTTGAATATACATTTTCATGAGCACTTTTTGAGAAACAACTCTATTTAGGTCCATACCATTCAAGTGCGTGAGGGTTCATACCCACTTTTACAGACCGGAAGGTAGGCCTGTTTTTTTTTTTTTTTTTTTTTGAATGATTCACCTTGTAAATACCCAATCTTTGTTCGAACTACACTCGAGCACTGCAGCACCCATGAAGATGTTGCCATGGTGACAGACAGAGCTGTTGAAGGGCAGTAGGGAGCAACACAAAGTCTTTTAGGGTCATTTGTGGTCAAATTTAATGGATGTCGGGGGGGTTGTGTTCTCCTGTAATAGGTCAAATCTGCCCATCAAACCAGAGAGGGCTGATGGGGGTTTCCCTTTAAGGTCACATGGTGCCTGGTTCAACTCAGGGCAAAGGTCAGAGCAATAAGGTGAGCATTGGCCCACCAGTGCAAACTTATGCAAACATACAGAGGATCTAAATCTCCGCGCAACGAGCTACAAAAGTAGGAGGTAGAAGGAGGTATTATTCCTAATAAAATGACTTATAACATGTATAAGAGAATTAATACTATCCAGTTACTGTTTGGTTTTCCCCTGAGGCCCCATAGTGTTTGCTTTTATGGCCAAAAGGACTGGCGTATCTGGTGTTAGTGCACTAGCATGGAGCACTACACGCTCGGCTGTACATAATCATTTTTAGAGAATCACACCATATAAATTCTAGTTTTATGACAAAAAAAAAAAAGTAGATTCTGTTAGCACTCAAAACTCTGCCCAAGCCATGTAAACTAGACTTGAGTATTTTTTTTTGTTTTTATCATGTAAAGCAAATTTTGCTCGGATTCACAATTGGATTAAGAACTATATCTTAGAGGCACGTTCGTGAGAGTATCTATGTCACATTATGCTAAACATTTGATCTTGAGTATATTCATTCTTGAAATCAAAGGATCGATCTTAGATTTTATTTTAAAAAAAGAACACAGGTTTAGTGCTAGAGTGGTATACGAGAGTCCTGGATGTTCATCTATTTAACTACATGGAGAATGGGCTTAAGATGTTCTTGGTAATACAAGCTTTATAGTAAACGGATCAGTATGCGTTACTGGGCTGTACTCTATGCCCTGCAAATGTGAACTATGCAAAGAGGTCCTGTTGTACCTTTACCGCACTGATGTCAAACGATGTCAAATTGGTCCACGCCTTGGTATTTTATGTTGCATGTAGAGCGGCTTTGTAGGAACCTTTTCAATTTCATGGGGACCCCTTCATTCACTTTCTACTGTATTTGCGGAGGATACTATTCCATAGGGACTCTGCATTTCGAGGACGTATGCTGCGTTCCTGTCAATGTAGAAAGTTGGAAATTCCCAGCTGGTAGGATCGGAATTACGCCCTCGGTGCGTTCCGGTGGTCCCGCTCGGAAAAACCAGGAGATAAAAATGGACTTTCGCGAGATTTCCTTTGTCCAATGTAAAATCCTGTTCCCCATGCAACAGCTAATGTTATGTCAATGATATTTGACAGCGTTAGCTAGCTTGTTAGCATAAAACGTTAGCAACTATAAGTGTAAGTTGTCGTTTCAAATTTCTCTGTTTAACCATTCACCACAAAGGTGATTTGATTGATTTAAGGTCATGCGATCCCGGAAATGAAATTTAAGTGTATTAAGTGTATGTATGAGGATTATCAACATTTTAAAAGTAATTCTGTGTAGCATTTACAGTGTCAGATATCTGCATCTTGGTTGAGAAATTTTGCCCCAGACTTGGAATTTTGACCTGAAGGGCCGTAGGACGTCAGAATTTCAGACTTTCCCACATCTCTGGAACGCAGCATCAGGACTTCTTTCAAGACGAGTGTGCTGATGTTGTACAATGGGTTCTGCAGTGTGTCTGTGGCCCGGTGTGGGCACCTCGCTGTTTAGTTTCTGCACTCCTCTGTGGCGAGCGCATTGGTATCCGGCGCTCGGTGGGAACAACGGCCTTCTGTGGTTGTGGTCTGTGAAGAGAGCGATGAGTGTTTTGTTGGTTGACGGTGACAGACGGCCTTTTTTGCGAAGCGACAGAGTGAGGATGAGGAGGAGCGTAAGGAGAGCCGAGCCGCTGAATGATGGGGCTTGTTTGTCTGGTTTGGCCCGGGTCCCAGAACAGAGCCGGACGGGGCAGGCCAGCGCAGGCCAGTGCAGGCCGGTCAGCTTTGTGGAAACGGTTTCAGCCTCTTTTGTCCCCGGCTGACCACGCCACTGTTACTGGAAACATCCCAGGCTCTTTGTTGTTGCTTTCTCTTTCAGCCCAAACGCTCCCACTCTTTTCCACTGTCTTTTTCACAACCTCATGCTCTTCCACTCGCTCGTCTCCAGGGATGTAGTGGTAAATAAAACACTGGGTAAACTGTGACCTGCAGTCATCACAAGGCAAAACACCCAGTATGAGAAACAAAAATCAATTTTTATGTCCCTCAAGTCATGATAGAAACTTCATACTTACACCTCAGGTTCCCCCTATAGAGTAGATGACCTCAGTAGATTTTAGAGCACCTTGCTGCATAAATTTGCATATTAATGAGGAAAAACTGATTTTCTTGAAACTACTATTACTCCTTAATGCTTTAAGATACAGAGTTCATATTAATACCGCCCATGTGTTATGTAAAGACAAGTATCTTGACAGAAATATTGCTAATTAATGCATTCATTAGCTCATTAGCATATCTGGTTATGTTTAATATATCATGGTGATTATTGCCTCTTGTGTTTTGGGTTTGAGCTGACGTTTTATCCCTTAAAAGAGACCTCATACCTCATATTTACCTCATACCTCAAGATTTATTTCAGCCTAAAAAGGTGATGAACTCAAAATTTTCATGACAAATAAAAAAGGTGGGTAGACTGAGTTTAGGTGAGTTTTACCCTCCACTACATCCCTGCCTGTCTTTCCTGCTGCTTTGTTCTTCTTTATCTCTGAATGAATCTCCATCCGTCTCCCTATGCTTCTGTCATAAATTTCTTGATTTTTTAATTCAGCCTAGCCCATAGCTTGTCAGGCACTTTAGTCAGCCATTTTTGGTATTTCAGACTCACACCGTCACAGCACGCCGCGGATCACTCCTCTCATTTCTAAGTGACCCACTTCTCATCTCAAACGTTTCGTCCCCTCCAGCTTCATCCTCTTTCCTCGCATCCCTCTCTCTCCCTCTCCGTCGTCCCATCACCTCTGCCCCGTCTTTCAACTTAACTCAATCTCTCACACTATCCCCCCCCCCCCCCCCCCCCCTCCCTCCTCCACCCCTCCTCCACCCCTCCTCCACACTCCCCTCCTCTGTCTCTTAGCGGAAAGCTTTCCTTGCCAATTGTGCCGCTTGGCTGATGTGGACTGCAGTGATAGGAGGTTGCATAGGCGGTTTACTGGGCAGAGCGATCCCTCCCTCCTCTCTGCTGCCATCTGTCGTCGGGATAATCTGGTCGTCCACTCAGCAGTTAAAAGGCTGGGCCAGCGGGGATTAGCAGGGGCGAGCTGGCCTTTTCCTAATGAGGTTGTGCATGTTGCTTATGAGTCTGCTGCCTTGAGGCTCCACATATTATCTAAGTCCTCAGCCAACATGACCTCACCCCCCCCCCCCCCCCCTCCCCTCCCCACTAAACACAATGCTTCTGTCTGCATTGTACTGCAAGAATAGACATATGGCTTTGTTTTCATGCTTAGGGTTAGGGTTAGACCGATATGGGTTTTTGAAGGCTGATACAGATAGATGGATGCTGATTGATTAATAGCCAATATTTAGTGCTGATATTCAATATCTTTAAATTTGACCATTTTCCATGCCAAAAGGTATTCAGTGTTTCCCCTGTAATTTCATTCTTGTTCTATCTTGTGTGGGAAAACAGCATTTAGACCATAATGGGACACTAAAACTCTCCATTGAAACCCATAATAATGAAATTCTTTGAGGTGGGTTAGCAGCTCATTGACACTAGGAAGGCCACCCCCCCAAGTGACGTGTGTTTTGAATTTTTGAATCAAAATAACTCGACGTGCAGAAATGTCCCTTCACTTCCCTAGAATCACTGTCTTTAGAGACTAGTGTTTTTGGATTTTCAAAATCATACAAAAAAACTAGTGTATGATCAATTTATCCCCCTGTAGCCGAACCTCCTCTATTTGACGGGCCGTTTTGACAGACAGTTACCACGGAGACGCTCCACGCTCCAGGCTGATTCTCATGATTTTCATAGCTTCTGGATTATGACGTTGAAATTCTGAAAATGGTATTATAAAAATGCTAATGAACTATTTCGCACTTTAATTTCTACACCTTTTTTTCCCTAGATTTAGTTATCAAATGCTTCTGCTCAATTTTTAATTTCAATTGCAACAGCTTACGTTAAGCAGTTCATCCTTTTAAATGCATTTGATTTTATCCTCCTGGTAATTATGAAAACAAAAATGATACATTTGTAAGGGTGTGTTTTATTTATTGAAGCCTATTTGTCTATTTCTAATCATGTGCTCTAGTCCGTGCATCTTGTTTTGCCCACAATGAAAGTCAGGCTTACGGCCCGCAATTATGTCGATTTTTGAGCAAAGTGGTGACATTGTAAGAACAGCCTTATTATAATTTCTGTACTCCAAACATTCCCTCCCCCAGCCATCCAATCGCTTGCGGCAAAGCAGGACGAACCTCCTTCATATTGGTGGTGGACGATATTGACTGGCTTTTTAATTAAAGTCAAATATCGGCAAACCGATGTATCGGTCTGACCCTAAGTTAGCCTAGAGTTTGCTGCACTGACCTGGGTGGTATTAATAAATATTTTGGTGGTGACACTGGCAATAGCATTTTCCATTATTTGTACTGATTTCCAGATGCGTTTGGTTCTTGTGAGGTTGGGCTAAGGAAGTACGAGCTTCTCTACCTCCGTTGCTAGTCGTCTGGATCACTGTCAAGTACAATCATCTTACATATAAACAACATCCAATCCTGAGCCTTAGAACCCCACAGTAAGCATTATGAAAGGTTAAAATCATGCACAGAGTACACATATCCTAACAATTATTCGTTCTCACTGAAGAGATATTTTTGAAGGAATCATTCATCTAGAAAGTCTTAAGTTCAGCCTCGCAGGAGGCGTCCTCTCTTCGCTCAGGGTTTGATGAAGATGTTCACATATGTCTGTATAACTTAGAGGTTTATTCTAAGATGATGAAACTGTGAGATATAATGAAAAAACCCGATCTGTTCTAAACACGATCACACCTGGAATGACGCTGTTTTCTCCTGCATATGGTGTTTTGAAAAGCAGTTTTTTCCTATTCGTTTTTTCCTTCCGTTCTGCTTTCTGACATGGCTTGCGATATTGCAACTTCTAAGGGTTGGTAGACCAAAGATTGTCAGGCACTTTAGTTAATCATGGTAACTGTAGTAACATGAAAAGAAATCTAGGTGATTTTCTGTATCTTAGACTTACACTGGTATAGCATGCTGTAGATCATTGGTCTTCGTAGCGAAGTGACCCATTTTCATCTCAAACATATCTTCCCTCCGACCTTATCCTCTTCCCTTGGGTCCCAGGGAGCGATCGACTTGTTGGGTTTGTGATGGATGTTTCTTCTGAGGCGATGGACGACGTAATGCATGCCTTACCAACCAGCCTGCATGGTGTTGTCAGTTGATTCCCCACCAACACGCGCTCTATCTCCATACATTTCATTCTACTGTATGTGTAAAGGCAGTGACACTTTGGTTCATGTTCTGACTCTGCTTGGGTTGTGAAATGACAAAAGTTAAAGACTGGCATCTTTAATTTGATAGTATTTTGAGACATAGGAGCAGTTAAAAAATAGAGTGTGTATTGTAACACACATGGTAGTTAAAGAAATACACCAAGTTTTGGGCGATTGTCCCATTGGTCAACTTAAATGTTAAGTGATGAGAACATCACATCACTGTGTTCCTGGTAGCTCTGGTGCTCCATGCTAACACTTTAGCATACACTATGTTCAGTGATAGTAGGCCCCAATGCTAACACATTAGCATGCTATGTTGAGTGATAGTAGTCTCCATGCTAACACATTAGCATGCTATGTTGAGTGATAGTAGTCTCCATGCTAACACATTAGCATGCTATGTTGAGTGATAGTAGTCTCCATGCTAACACATTAGCATGCTATGTTGAGTGATAGCAGTCTCCATGCTAACACTATAGCATACACTATGTTGAGTGATAGTAGGTTCCATGCTAACACTTTAGCATACAATATGTTGAGTGATGGAAGGCTGCAATGTAATTTCCCAAAAACTGTGTGTATTCCTTTAATAATTCTTATGTTGCAATGACTTCTAGAGGACTGCAACTCAACTTTAGCCTGTTTCATTTCACATCCAAAGTGATAAAAAGTGACAAACCAAAATGTCAAACACTACGGAGCCTAGGCATGTTTAGAGCACACAGTGTTTGGAGTCACTGTGCTCAGGATTGTTGAGATGTGAAGGGGGATGATAATGGGGGTTTGGGGTCACTTTTCCCCCCATGATCACTTTTTTCAGTATTTTTGCTGCTTTGATTTCTCACATATCCATTCAGGGCTGGTCCCTCCTGTCTGGGGACTGTAGGATTTGGGTTCGGGAGGGTGGGTCAGTGGGTGGGTGCGGGGGGGGCAGTGGGCGCTCCCAATGACTTGCTGGACAGTGGATTTTGGTCAAGGCTGAATCTGGGTTTTTAAGCCAGAAGAGGGTTTAAAATTCTGTGCTAATGATGCGTTCAGGTCATGTCGGATTTAACTCACACCTGGTGTCACAAATTGCAAAATGTGTAATAAAAATCTAAATTATCTGTCTTAATCACACAAATGCAATCAACTCTACTTACAAAAAGTAAGCAATGTCTGCTGCAGTTTGTTTATGGTTGATTTTAAATTAAAAAAAAATGATTTTGAATGTGGCCGTTCCAAAAAGTTAAACATCCCATTCATCATTTCTTCCGATATGACGTGAACGTAGCATAGGCTGGTGAAATGCAACAAAATATCTGTCATGGAAACACTTTGTTGTCCAGATTTTGGATTATCGTAGATTTGAAGCGCTGCAAAAACGGTGTTGCCCAGATTGATTTTGAACTCTGGACAGTGAACCAAATTTGGTCTCCAGTGCCTTGTGAAAAATCTATTTGTGATACCCACAAAACTCAGTACAAAAAACACAGAGTTGGCAGGCAGTGTTTACAGGTTGTGGCTGTATTTATTTTGAGTGAAATTTCACTTTTTTTTTTATTTTTCAAATTCTAGGGCATCATCATATCCTCAAGGAGGCATCGGTTTTTAGCCATTCATGTTTTGTCAGCAGTAGTATACAGCTCTCTTGTTCAAAAGCCCCTCACTGTTCTTTGTCAAAAAATAATATTTCATATTTTAATGTTATTATTTGTTTTTTTTTAACTAGTTGTGACTCAAAATGAAATAGACTTGAAAAATTTATTAGATTTGAAAAATTCCTATAAAGTGACCGCTGGCACGAAAATGAAACTCGTCACGTAATATTGTTGATATCTTTAGCAATATTAAGGCCTTGCTTTGCAAGAAGTAACATTTTATAGTATGTAATCATCTATATTTTCAAAATACTGAGTGATTCAGGTAATTTTTATTTTCTAAATGCAGATTTTTTTGGGTTGAAACCCCTCAATGCGTAGATATGCTGTAGTCCTGAATTTGTTTGCTGTGCTTCTGTTGTTTTGGATCAGTCGTCTCTGGCAGTTTGGTGGATGTTAAAGTTTTCTGTGCTGATTTGGATTTTAATCTTCACCTACTGTCCATGTCGCTTACTGTTCCCTCTTGGGTGTGTAATTGACTTAAATGCAGCACCTTCACAACCTTTAACACTCCCTGCCCCCCATTATTTTTGATAGCATTCTAATTTTTCATACATATATATTTATATATCGGATTTGATATATACATATATACATTTCTCTTTTTTTTTTGTAGCGTGACTGGGTTTTATTTTATTTTATTTTTTTCTTTTTGAGGAAATTTCCTATCTGAAAGAGACTGGGCTGTTTTATGAAATAACCTATACGCATTAATTTAAGAAGAATTATGTACTGTAGTTGCAACTTGTGAATTCAGAGCACCCCTTCAAGATAAATAAATTTGATTTGATAGTCTGTTTTGAATGTGTCACCGTTTTATTTGCCTTGTCTTGTCATCTGTGTTGTCTGTACATTTTCTTTTCCCCAACATCTGTCTGAAAGGATGGTTTTCACTCACTTTGTCATTTCAAATCTGGGTAAATGACATAGTGACAGGGTCATGAAACTAACACACACACACACACACACACACACATACACACACACAGACACAGGAATAAAAGGGTGATGCCATCTCCAAGAACAGTAGAGGGCAGTAACATGACACACACTGATTGTAGCTGAGTTTGCATGAACTGGGAACTCAAACACCAATACTGAAATACATAAAAATAACAAAAGGTTTTGTGTTGAGTTTGAATATCTCAACCTCTGAATGAAGCACTGGGAACAAGATGCCAAACTTAAATTCATCTTTCAGACTAATAGTGAAAGAACTTGATCCCTAAATGTTTGGGTTTATTTCATGCTGCTAGTTGTTGAAGAATCCCCAAAAGAAAGAAAAGTAATCCAAATTGAACAGAGTCAAATACCCTTGCAGCACACAGAGATGATAAAAAAAACAAACTCATGCACTGAAGAAGAATTTAGTTAAGAGATCGGAAAAAAACAGACCATGATCCATCATTACTTTCAGAAGGCTCATTCCATTTAATTTCATTTAACATATAAGCATTATTGATAAAGAACAGCCTTGACATACTGAAGCATTCTCATCCAGGGAGAAGAGAGAGAGAGAAGACTGGCCCTCTATTAAGAGAGGAAAAGGATAAAAAGAGGCTGACGAGGAGGAAGAGTAAGAAACCCACATTAGCATATTACGATTTACAGAGTTTCTCTCTAATGAATGTTTAAGTCTAAAAGTCTAGCCTTTCCTTCAACACATTTTTTCCAGCAAATTTGAAACTGAATTTCACCTCTCCCACTTCTATATCAGCCTCCATCACAAGATGAGGTACAAACAAAATCCTCCTCTTCAGGTAGCAAATGAGGCTTTCTTGAAGATTTGGCACCAATGAAGGAAATGCATGGAGCACATTTAAGCAGCAACATACTCATTCCACGTTCCACTGTCAGTAAAGATGATATAGCACGACTTCAAGTATGTTATTGCCTTTGTTCAACATGCATAACATTTTTTACAATAGTACCAAACATTAAAGATGCATGCTTTGGGTTTTAATTTAATAATTTAATTTTGGCTCTCCTTCAGCAAAAAGCAATTAACATCCTTTCTTGCTTCATTGCAATAAACCGAGCGAGTGAATTAAATGTAAACAAGGTGGAGTGATACAGTTCGAGTTATATGGTACACGTTCGTAGTTTGTACTCATGAAACGCCTCTTGTCCAATCACAATGCGTGATTGGAAACAAATGTTACATTACATACATTCTCATTTAGCTGAGTCAACAGCAGAAAAAACTTCAATTCCTACATCACCAACGTTGCAAGCCACCAAAAGTGAGGAGTGCAAGCAGTGCCTCAGTGCCTTTGCAATATTCCTGTGATCATAATAGTAAAGTTACATACTACTGTAGAGACTGGGAAAGCCCTCATGCTCAAGCACTTGGGGGAGATACTGTATGTTATAAAGTGAGGGAAAAGAATAAACCAATCAAGTCTATAGAATATGGGCGATGTAAACTTAAGTATCTCATAATGTGGCACACTCTCACACATAGGGTGTCCACAAGTCCTTACAAAAAGTCTTAAAATGTTTATTGTTAATGTTAATTACAGTATCTGTATTCAAGGGCTTAACGTGTCTTTAATATGGTGTTACCTCTGACTCTTAAAAACAGTTTCAGACTCTAGTGAGAAATATCTCTGGTACCGCTACTGTCATTTTTTGGGGGTGAAATTGGTTTTAACTCAAATTGGCAAGAAACTAGGGTCTTAACAAGTACACACACAAGTACAAATATTGCTAATCTCTCGGTTTCTCTACCTCTGTTCCCACTTTTACTTAGTTAACAGCAGAGAGAGGTAGGAACACTTCATGAAGACCGGCCCCTCCTCCCCATTCCACTTCCTCCTCCCCCTTTACTCCCCAAAATACAGATGGTGACCCTGCTGCTCCCAAGTTTGGGCGACACAGATAGAGCACACGACACTCCACCAAGCAAAGGGAGAAGGAATCACACTGTAGATGCACTTTAAAACGAGACAGCACAGGAGGACCAAAATACTTCATGTACCACTTCGACTGGAACCCTTCAAAAGGTTGGTTTGATCATTCCTCAACTCTTGCAGGCATCAAGTTCACGGTCTGCCCATGCAGAGCTAATACGTAATCTCGTTTCCTGAGATGTCATTGTGCATGTGTTTTCCACGGCTTATAAATAACAACAGCTCTCGCTCTGACCAGATGAGAGGAGAGAGTAAGTGTGTGGAGAGAGATCTTCCATGGAGCCTAATGGGACTTTAATGAGTTGACTGCCCAGGAATCTGTCTGCGACCCCAGCCACCCTTCAAAACCATTTACATCTTCTGCTTTACTGGAAAGCTATCATGGAACACCATAGATATTCCTTTGAAATATTCTCACTAGTATCCTAGAGAAAGTAACTTCAAAGGAACCCATCATAAAGAAAAAGACAGGAGAAGAGTGATTTGCCAAGAACTCAAACTCTTCATTTCACCTTAAGGAGGACGTGAACCAGAGAACAAGCAAAGGAAGTAGAAGAAGAGGGAGATACAAGACTTAGTTTCTGAGCTACACACCAATCACCCCACAACTGAATCTTCTTGAAACTTGGGGGTGGTGAGCGTTGCTAAAACAAAAGCCATGGATCAAGCGACAGAGAGCTTTCCAGGTCCCTCTGTGGAGAGTGTTCGTGAGGCGATGGTAAGCGAGGCCCTGGTTCGCTTTGAGACCACGCTGCAGGCTGCCGTGAGCGAGGTGCACGTGGACGTGAGCGCGTTCAAGCAGCGCATGGAGCAGAGGATGGAGGAGGTGTGCAAATCCAGCGGGCCCCTGGCCGAGGCGGTGGCCAGGCTGCAGGAGGATAACCAACAGCTCAGGGGGCAGCTAGACGCCCTCAGCCTCCTGGTGGAGGGTCTAGCCTCCGGGGCGAAGGGCGAGAGGAGTCCTGCCGAGGCGGAGGGGAAGAAGGAGAAGAGTCTAGAGAATGGACATGGACAGATACAGTCCAAGAGCCGTGAAGCTCAGAGTGGCCTGGTGAACTCTGGAGCTTCAGAGAAGGACCAGGCAAGTCAGTCCACCTCCACGCACCCAGAAACATCAGGGTCAGGTGTAGCATCGAGCCCAGCTGCTGCTGCTGCTGCTGCTGCTCCAAGTTCTGCTCCCATCGACTCCCCAGCCCCCCCTCCCTGGAGATCCAAGAGACATGCTGAAGTCAATGTGAGTATTTTCTACAGGTACTGCAGTCTACATAATAGGGTATTGCACGATTAGTGTGTATGTGTTTGTGAGACAGATAGATAGAAAGCAAGAGAGGAAAGTATGTTGGAGTCAAATCAAAGTTCTGCCTCTGCCACGCAATCTTGTGAGTTGATTGCCTTTCTCGGTTAGAAATTAAAATGCTAATTTGTTTTAAATCTCAGGGCTTCACTAATGAATGAACACTAGGAAGGCCAAGCCACTGCCATTTGATGGCTGTTTTGAATTTTGGGATTGAAATAGCTCAGCTTTCAAAATGTCACTCTGTGACTTTTCCTCGACCCACTTTCTGTACAAACCAGAGTTGTTAGATTTTCTAAAGCACGGAAGAAAATAGTAGTTATAATTATGTTTATCCTCTTCAAATGACGGCTTGTTGGCCTTCTCTTAGATCCCCCAAAATCCACTCACTTTTCTAGAGTTAAACAGTGTCAATATCACTGCAGCAGTTGCGATGACAGAAAGATGCTCATGTCGAGATGCAGTGCATTTGGAAAATATGTTGACTATTAACATTGAAAGGAAAAATCCACCTTAAAACACTAACGCTTATTTAACTAGAAGGGCACTCGGAGAGCGCAGACCTCCGCCAAGGTTCGTGCTATTATTGCTTGTTCGTGAGTCGGATCCGGATCCGCTCCAAAATTTAATGGGTTCTTCATTGGCCCATGCTACAAGTTTCATGAAAATCGGGCCACTAGTTTTTCCGTAATCCTGCTAACAGACAAACAAACAGACAAACAAACGGCACCAAAAACATAACCTCCTTGGCGGAGGTAATAAAACAGCTATTGGTGATGCACCATCATGTTGTCTGCTGATGTATTTTATATTGTATGTCATAGCTACAATGGAGTTTGACAGCAGAAAAAATTTCAGCTATTTAAAACATCAACAGTAAACTTCATTCAAAGAGCAAGGGCTTCTTTCTAGAGCTGCCATTTTGCACCAATGTTCAACCATACAGGGAGAAATCCATTGTAGAAGAGGCAGAGATACCAATTTCTACAGTGACAGCAGCCTCAATAGACCAGAATGCAATGCAGCCATAAAATATGTTGTGTTGTGAGTAAGAAGCGCGGGTAGTTCTGGGTAACATAGGAAATCACTAGCTGAAGTAGAAGTAGTTGAGGCAGGTTGAGACAAAGTATAAGGTATATTCCATCACTTCATAACAAAATAAGTCCTGGAATGCATTGAACATCACAGATTGATGATATCGTAAGAGTAAGAGAGATTATATTGTAAGAGTATCTGAGGGCGGATTTTTCCTTTCAAGATATTGTATTGATCTCATACATACTGTATGACACTTATTATTTCCTACCTCTCTGTCTCCTCTGTTACATTAGGCAAGCCAGCAGCAGCAGCACTAATAACTTGTTGTGTCCCCCAGGGTTCAATTCTGGGCCCCATTACTTTCTGTCTATTCTTGCTCCCATTTGGCCACATTATTCAAATGTAAAGTATCTTGCTCCATCTACCCATAAAATTCATTGATCAGGACAGCTTAACCAGCCTTAAAGAAAGCCCTACATTAAGTGGATTAAGATATTAAGTGGATGCCCCTACATTTTCAAAGATTAACAATAATAATAAATTTGAGGATGATTTGGCTCACCTAACTCTGCAAAAGTCCATCATCTCAATCTTCAAAGCATCTGTCAAGACGTATTTCAGGTCATTCTTTCTTCAGGTAACAAATGTCTCTTTCCATACCTTTATTTCTGACTGCTGTCTAAAACTTGTCCAGGATACTGCAACAAGAATTTTACTTATAAATAGGTGATGTGATCACATCACCTTGATCTCCCCGCACTGGCTTCCTCTGCATTTTAAAAGTGAGTTGTGAGTTTGAAGTGGGTCATATTTTTAGTCTCAGGGGAAAGAATAGAGTGCTTCATGTTGTTCTTGACCAAATATTTTATAGCTTTTGCCATACCTTTTGATGGCTCCACAGCCTCAACTGAAAACAAATGGAGTTCGGCCTTTTTCAGTCAGGGCCCCTAGACTAAATAGTGTGTCCAAGGAGGTCAAGCTGACCAAATTAGAAGGCCGGATAAGTCACTTTTACATGATGCGTTGATGCGAGTTCCTTTAATCCAATTGTCTCTCATAATATGCAATACTACTACTACTCCTACTACTAATAATATCCACCATTATTAGCATTGATATTACAATGCCCATCATTATTATTACCATTACCATTATTGGGATGATATCCCCACATTAAGCCCTTGGCCTAGCTGAACCTCAGTACCCCCCTCTCTCAGCCTCCATCTGCTCATGACCCTCTTTTATAACTGCAAGTCCTCCAAAGGGCACATGTATTTTTGGGTGGGAGGTTTGGGACTGAGCTGCTGCTCTTTGGAGCTGCTCTTACAGCATCCGCATGCTGTATCAACTTAAGCAGCATTGCAAATTCCTTCCTTACCTCGGACTCTTATACATTTTAAAAGTACAACTTTAAAAGTGGAGACAGGGAGAGGTGAAGAGTGGCTGCCTAACAATCCTTCCATGGCTTTCTAATAACAAGTCTCTGATAGGAGAAATTAATCTAATAAAGTCCTATAAATTTGGAAACCCAGCTGAAACCCATTTTAACTCAGTCTACCCACCTTTTTTTATTTGCAGAATAGAGTTTACTCACTTTTCTAGCCTGACATAAATCTAATGACTTCATTCCACAGTATACATTATAGTGGATAGTAGATAGGGTATTTTAAGGGGAAAGAAAGCATTAAAGGAATTGTTTGTATCAGTGGTTGTTGGCCTTGACCAACTGGAGATCATAGTTTATGCACCTTTTTATTTATCACTACATCCACTGTGATAGAATTATTGCCACTAACAATACATACAGTCGCACACACTGCCATTTCTTTCTGTTGAAGCAGTATAGACAGATGGAGAGAATAGGATCCAAAGAAGAACAATGCAAGGCATGCCCCTAACTGTACATAGTTGTTTGCATACCTATGACGTAAAACTTACACACACACACACACACACGCACACACACACTCACTAAGAACCATGTGCCGTGGTCAAGGCCCATAATGCCTTGCCCCCGGAGGGCTGAGGGCATCGCCTGCAGGGAGTCCTGCTTCCCGGCCAATCTCAGTCTCAAATCTCCAGATGGAAAGTTGAATTGCGTCTGTCTCCCTGTCAACGACCCCCTCTGACCCCCCCCCCCCCCCCCCCCCCCCCCCCCGAGTGGGACGACCAGCTGTCCTGTCGATGCACACACCCTGCCAACATTCCTCTCTGCTGAAATCACCTGGTCATTTCCCCTCGTCAACCCCCCCCACCCCCCCACCCCCACTTTTGACATGTGTGTGTGTATGTGTTTGTGTATGCGCAGGGCCGTAGTGGACATGGGGGCCATGGAGAGATATGTACGGGGGGGGATATGTATGTATGTATGTATGTATGATGTGATATCATCTTCTTTCTGAAATTTTGAAATCTGTTGAGTTGATCTGCTTAAATGCAACTGACATTGTTAAGACATTGTGAACAAACCCCTCTCTCAGCATTCTCTTATAATATGTATATATCATTAACTTATTCACTGGTTTGGAAAATAGTTTAACCCATGGTCTGTTCAGATTTTTGTTGGATGAAGGATAGGGAGTGATATAGCCTTGCAAAGTCCTCAATGAGAGTGAGAATTAACTTCAATAGTTAATACATGAAGTATCACACAAGCTGATTGGCAGAAAAATCAATGCGGCTACATCAGTGAAAGAGCTTTGCAACTCAGAGAGTGCACACTGACATGAAAGTAATCCTGTTTATATCCATGTTATGATGAATGTCTCGTGAATTATTTAACTCTGGTTGATTTATGTTTAAAGTTACAAGGAAGCTTTTCAGTGGCATCTTGCTTCCGTAATTGGATGTATTTCCGGTGGAAACAGGATGTTGGGACGGGACAGAACGCTGGTAGGGACTGTTCAAAAGTGGCCCGGTTGGACCAGAACAAAGTTGGAAACTGTGAAATCCTTTGTACGGAATCTTGAGCTTCACAAATTCCAGGTTCTTCAAAATGAATCCATACACCAGGACGAAACCATGGTGTCTTAGGAAAAGAAAACAGGGTTTTCACCACTGTACCATGTTGCCACTCTGTCCCTTTGAAAGTTGATAAGTTGCAGAGGCATTGTTCAAAAAAATCTGTGATGGTTGTATTGGTTCGAATTTATATGTCGCCTACTGGTATGGCATGAAGTAACCACTAAAAAAACACAGAAATAAAAGTAATGTAAAATACATAATATAACCGTATATATAATAAAAACATGAGAAAAATAAAAATGCAGTAATTTGTTTGGCATTTATTGTTAAACAGGTGTACCTTATGATGTGGAGAATCAGCTAACAAGATAAAAAAGTCATTTTTCATTTTTATTGTGACTATAAAAATCTAATAGGACAGGGTCATTCCACAACGCTGGTAAAAATTGTCTCAGCCCTGACCAAATCTGTCCCCCTCACTTGTGAAATGACGGCTACGCCCCTGTGTGTACGTGTGTGTGTGTGTGTGTGTGTGTGTGTGTGTCCAAGCGATGGCATGTTTCTAAGAAAGAGCAAAAGTGATATCGAGCTAAACCCGGCACGAGGATGAAACTGAGGATAAAGGGATGAACAGGGTCAGACGGAGACAGACTGTGATATACTGCCACAGCTACTGTGGAGCCCACAGATCATCGCGGTGCTAATCCCCTCTTGACGATGAGTTGACTGACTTGCCGTAATGGCTCTATTGCGTGGCTGCCAGGCCATTTCGTGTCTCTGGAAAGCCAACGGGTTGGGGGGGGGGGGGGGGGGGGGGGTTGAGGGGGTGTAGAGGGGGTGTTTGGGAGGACAAACATGGGGTGATATACTTAGGCACTGTTTTGACCGTGCCGACGAGCTCCCCCCACCCCTGATTTCCAAAGCGTCCATTTGGGGCTATATTGGGATGTAAGGGGAGCGGAGCGGGAGTATTTGCGAAGGGCCGATTACAAATCTAAAATAGCCGCTCACCGGGACCATGGGTTTGCCAGCCACAGCTGTCATTAAAGGAGAAGCTTTCGGCTGGAAACAGCTGAAGATTGCACACGTGTAGAAAAGCGGGCGCGCACACACACACACACACACACATA
The DNA here is from genome assembly GCF_048128805.1 of Centroberyx gerrardi. Lineage (NCBI taxonomy): Eukaryota > Metazoa > Chordata > Actinopteri > Beryciformes > Berycidae > Centroberyx > Centroberyx gerrardi. Next base: position 29,332,952 of record NC_136007.1, on the reverse strand, counting down.
TGGATAGATTTACCATGGATGATGAAGGTCTAAAACTAATTTTAGCCCCAAACCATGCAGCAAATTGAAAGACAAAAGATCCCTCCCCTGCTTTGCGGTTAGCAAATCTCTCAAATATTGTCTAGAATCTGGAAGAAACTATGATGGAGAGCAAGACTGAAAAAGCCAGTGAGCGATGTTGCTAAGGCAAATGTACAAATAGACAGAGATACAGATGCAGTCAGCTGTTTGTTATACAGCTATACATATTGAAGTTTATTAGGACATCATGAAAACTGTGTGTTAAGATGATAAGAAAGGAGAGAGGATTCCTCATGCAGTTTTTCATTTAGTTTCAGCGTTGCATTAACCTGCCTCATTTAAACATTATTGTACTTTTAAAGGAATACATTGTGGCGGACTCTATGGACATTATTCACCATAATCTGTGGTTTGGGTATGTTTAACACACGCAGTTATATTGTGTGCTTCTCAGGGTTAAGGAGATACGGTAAAGAAGAAACAAGAAAGTCTGGTTTTCTGAGTGACGTCAGCTCGACGTAGTGTTGTTGTGTTTTTGGGCAGCGCGATGTAAATTGTCTTTCTCTGTGGGTTTCAAATAAATGACACACGAGTTGGTGTAGTCAACGAGAGAAGTTGTCCGTCTCCACATTCCTGCCACTTCTACACTGGTGACCCCGACATTTGTCTGCTGGACGTTTCCAGTGACAGCTCTTCATAAACATGGCGACTAACGCAGTTTCCCTCAAACTGCCGGAGTTCTGGGAATCGTCGGCCTCAGCCTGGTTCGCCCAGACGGAAGCGCAGTTCGTGCTTCGGGAGATCACCGCGGATGCCACAAGATACTTTTACGTGGTGTCGGCCCTCGGGAGTTCAACTGCATCCCGAGTGGTGAACCTCCTCAAAACTCCCCCGCAGCAGGATAAATATGAGACACTCAAAGCCCATCTGTTGAAAGCTTTTGAACTTTCCGACGCCGAGCGGGCTAACTGGCTCTTCTTTCTGCAAGGCCTCGGTGACAGCAAGCCGTCTGAGCTCATGGACAGGATGCTGGATCTCCTGGGTGGACACAAACCCGATTTCCTCTTCGTCCACCTGTTCCTGCGACAGCTGCCTTCCCAGGTACGGGCTGCCCTGGCCAACACTGCCATCACTGACTGCCGTGCTCTGGCTGAGGAGGCTGATAAATTTTTCCTGGCTGGTCAACAACACTGCGCGGTCGTGCTGCTTCCTGCCCCAGCTCTTTCACCACTGCCTGGAGGCACAACGGTCGCCGCCGTAGCAACAGCTCCTCGTCGGCAGCAGGACCCCGGCACATGCGACCCCTGTACGAGGCTCTGAAAGGCAAGGCCCCCAAACACGCGGTGGACTGGTCCGCGGAGAGGGACAAGGCGTTTACGGACGCTAAGACTGCTCTGGCTAACGCCGCAATGCTGGCGCACCCGTCACCCACGGCCCCGATCGCCATCACCACGGACGATTCGGATTATGCCGTCGGCGCGGTGCACGAGCAGTGGGTGGGCGGTGCCTGGCAACCGCTCGCTTTCTTCAGCCGCAAGTTACGCCCCAGTGAACGGAAGTACAGCACCTTCGATCGGGAGCTCCTCGGCCTCTTCCTTGCCATTCGACATTTCCGTTTCCTGCTGGAGGGCCGCCAGTTCCCGGCGTTTGTGGACCACAAACCGCTGACGTTCGCCATGGCTAAGGTGGCCGAAGCGTAGTCCGCCCGCCAACAGCGGTAGCTCTCCTACATTTCGGAGTTCACCACGGACATATGGCATGTCGCTGGCAAAGCCAACCTCGTCGCCGACTGCCTCTCCCGGGCCATCGTGGGGGCCGTTCACTTGGGACTTGACTACGCTCGCATGGCAGCTGATCAGGCCGCCGATCCGGACGTGCAGGCTTACAGGATGGCTGTCACAGGGCTGCAGCTGGAGGACGTGGTTTTCGACAACGCTGGCACCACACTCCTGTGCGACGTCTCCATGGGTCATCCGTCCCCCTCCACGTTGACTTTCTCTGTTATGGTGAATTCTGGGGGGACGTATGTGGCGGACTCTATGGACATTATTCACCATAATCTGTGGTTTGGGTATGTTTAGCACACACAGTTATATTGTGTGCTTCTCAGGGTTAAGGAGACACGGTCCCTTTAAGAAAGTCTGGTTTTCTGAGTGACGTCAGCTCGACGTAGTGTTGTAGTGTTTTTGGGCAGCGCGATGTAAATTGTCTTGCTCTGTGGGTTTCAAATGAATGACACACGAGTTGGTGTAGTCAATGAGAGAAGTTGTCCGTCTCCACATTCCTGCCACTTCTACAACATCAAGTTTTGGGGAGACTGTCCCACTGATTGAGTTAGCTAAGTGATGATAATAGACACCAAAATCATCCATGTCTCCCATTAGCTCCAGTGCTCCATGCTAACACTTTAGCATACACTATGTTGAGTCAGAGGCGTTGTTAGGATCTTGAAACATTGGGGGCTTAGCCCAGCCCAGAAATCAGGAGGTAGAGCGGGTCATCCACTAATTAGAAGGTCGGTGGTTCGATCCCCGGCTCCTCCAGTCCGCATGTCGAAGTGTCCTTGGGCAAGATACTGAACCCCAAATTGCTCCTGATGGTTGCGCCAGCACCCTGCGTGGTAGCTTGCCGCCATCAGTGTGTGAATGGGTGAATGTAGGCGTTGTTGTAAAGCGCTTTGAGTGGTCAGTAGACTAGAAAAGCGCTATATAAATGCAGTTTAGACACTGTGCTCTACCAAAAGGTTCCGGTCAGGTGTGTAGGCTGCCTTTCACAACATGAAATCAAAATAAACAAAATGAGTGCAATCTGAGTTCTCATTCAACTTCGTTATTATTTTTATTTTCAGCAGCGGGAGTAAAATCCTAAGAAAAAATAAGAGCCTTGACGTTGATGAAGCATATGCTAGATTGTATGTTGCCAATGCTTTGCTCAATTTTGAAAATTGACCAACCCTGGCTTCTGCTCTATTGTGTGAAAACCGTTTGAGACCACTGAGCTAGACTAGCTAGCTAGCTAAAGAACCCTCTTCTTCACCAACCTGAGCTTGTAGATGAGGCAGTAGTACTCTCACGTCCTGACTCATCTGCTGCTACAGCAACAGGAGATAACTCTTCCTCCACCTCCTCTAGCCTCGCCTGCGCCTCATTGCCTTCATCCTTTTTCTTTTTGAAAAAGCTTCTTATATCCATAGCCTTCAAGTCTTGCCTTAGTGAATTAGCTAGCCAGCTACCACCAGATGCCAACAATGACAAGCCCTGTAACCGGTGCGCGTGCTCTCTCTCTCTCTCTTTCTCTCTCGCGCTCACACAAAATGCGTGCGTGCCAAGTAGTGTGAAGTAGATCTGCTGCTTGAATGACACACAGAGGACCCAAAACGTACTTGCGTTTTTGATCAATGATATCATATTATTTTAGAGGGCTTTAATGCATGATCGGAATGACAGATGAATAGATCCGGGGCTATTTTTTTATTATTCTTATTTTTGTAAAAAAAAAAATCCGGACGCCCAGGCCTAATGACGCCGCTGTGTAGAGTGATAGTAGGCTTCATGCTAACACTTTAGCATGGAGCATTATACTAAAGTGTTAGCATGGAGCCTACTATCACTCACCATAGTGTATACTAAAGTGTTAGCATGGAGCAACAGAGCCAACAATATACCAGGGACACATGGATGATTTTGTTGTCTATGTTCTCATCACTTAGCCTAATGGGTAAACAGGCCAATCTGCCAAAAACATGGTGTGTTCCTTTAAGGTTATGAATTTCCCTACCAGTTTGTTGATATGTGTATTTTCTTCAACAATGTGAAATCATGAAAAACTACAGTTCACCTAAATAGTAGAATTGCATGTCTTGTACTTTTTGTCCTTGCTGAATAGGGCACTGATGCAAAGGGAGAGAAAAACTTGGCCCATACATCCACAACTGTGCAAGAGAATGGGAATCACAAACAGCAAGGTACGCAGAAACGCTGCAAAGCTCAATTCAGGTGACTTGACAAATTGATTCTTGATCCGAACCTCTCACCTTTGGTTATGTTTGCTTGTATCTACTCAGAAAGCTTATTAAAGCTGCAGGAGGAGGCTTTATTGTTGGACTCTGAGCATAAAACCACCAAAGCTGTTCCCCAGTCTCATCTGCCTCTGACTGCCATTACCAAACCAAGCCCAGAGTCCTCAACCATAACCAGTCCTCAGTCTACGGTGGAAACTCCGAAGATGCCTGGTCAGTCAGTCCCTGTTGTCACCTGATTTGTTGTTTGCACCTTAAGCATCTAATTCATACATATTTCATGTTTTATCAAGTTTACATATTATGCACTACTTGTGTTTTCATAATATGAAAATAGAATAATTCTTGATGGATAGCTATATATCTCAATGACATGCTTGATTAGTTAAAAGAGTAAGATAAGATGGAACTTTAATGATCCATGTGGGGAAATTGGGTTATCGCAGCAGCAAATAGTAATATGATACAGCAAAGAAAAAATGGAATATAAATAAGATTAGAGCAAATGGGGAGTATTAAACATAACGCAGCTGACACTTCCAATGTGTCAAGAACATATGAAGTAGAAATGTATGAATGAAAAGTAGGAAAAAATATGAGTTACAGCATTATGAGTGTGCAAAATAAAGCAGCATATCAGAGGTGGACGACACTCACTGGACCATCTTCCATTTTCAATAAAGGCTCATTATCAGCCAGTTAATCACCAAGTATGTTACATTAAAAATCCATAACCACTAACCACTAAATAAATGCATTTAAATTTATTAAAATTGTTTATGTCTGCAATGCTTACTTTTTAATCATTAGACATTGGAGTTGTAATTGTATACACACATTAAAAGCAATGAGCATTCACTAAACTGCAAATTTCAAGCTGATATTTAAGTGAGCTTATTAACATATTTCCTAGATCACATTGTTTTTTAATTTTTATTTTTATTTTTTTATTTTTTTACAGAGCAGGAAGCACCAGTACTCCTGACCAAACCCCATCTCCCCCTCACTGCAATGACAAAATCCAGCCCTGATTCTCCAACTGCTCCTCAATCTCCTGCTTCAATGCCCAAGTCACCCAGTCAATCAACAGCAGAAACTCCAGTAAAACCAGCAGAATATCCTGCTATAGGTGGTGAGTGGGAAAAGATCTGTGTCTTTCATTCTATACTTCACTGTATTTTCCCCTTCATCAGATACCAATCAAACTCCAAACCTCTCTCTCCCTCGCTGCTATAACCAAACCCAACACCAAATCTTCAGCTGCTCGTAAATCCAGCTCAATATCTCCTGCTTCAGTGCCAAAGAATCTCATTTATCCAGAATCTCTCATAGTAAAACCCGAGTGATGTCCTTTGAATAGTGAGGGCATCATAGATGAAATGGCTGCAGTTGTATTATTCATGACATAAGGAGGCTCTAATTGCTCTAATTTAAACCAACACAGACTCACAAAATGTGGTGACACGCGGAATGATCACGAAATGCAGATTACGTGTTGTGGACGCAAATAAAGTGACGATTACTTTCCTCCACCATGAAAGGATTATGTTCATTTTTCATTTTATTCAATTTCTCCCTTTCTCAGATGTTACTGAACCCAAGCTCCATTTCCCCCTCACTGCCATGACCACCAAAGCCAATCCAGAGTGTCAGATTGCAGCCAAACCTGCTCAGTCTCCGGCGTCAGTGCCTAAAGCAACTGGTCACTCTGTAACAGAGATTCCGACAGTAAAACCAGGAGAATATCCTTTTAAAAGGGGTGAGTTATTTTCATAGAAAACATCAGCGGTTCTCAAATGTTGTCATGTCACAGACCCAAATAGACACACATCAGACCGTGGACCCCCATTTGATAGGATATTGTCTCCGGACCCATAGGAAAAAATGTTAGTTGTTGATATAGTACTGGATTATAGAACTGACTACACGTAGGGAGATAATAGTGGTGAGAGTGAAACCTATGATTATAAATTATTCTTTCATTCTCTAACTGGGATAATTTCTAGTAGTGAATTAAATTATGGTGAAATTAAATTATCCCTCATTTTACTCTGGAACCCCCTGGAATCCCTTCAAGGACCCCTGAAACCCCTTCAAGGACCCCTGGGTGGCACTCACCCCCACTTTGAGAACCAGTGGAATAAATGACCCTTGTTGGACTGTGTGATAGGGACAGAAAATGAGACCCACCTCTGGCAGGTTTTTTCTAGCTCCACCTGGTGGACTGTATTGATGACTCCAAAATGTCTGACTGCTGCTGGCACTATGTGAGAAACTACTCTGCACTGAGTTTCTTGTTGGCTCCAGTGACGAGAATCTATTTTTGGTACATTATCCTGCCAGGCTGGTAGAGAGCAGAGGCTGCGGTATTGACATTTCTACCTGCAATGACGACGTTTCTATCTGTGATGACAGCATTTCTACCCACGCCAATGATGTTTCTACCTGTGATGATGACGTTTATACCCACGCCAATGATGTTTCTACCTGTGATGATGACGTTTCTACCTGCGATGATGACGTTTCTACCTGCGATGATGACGTTTCTACCTGTGGTGACAGCGTTTCTACCTACACCAATGATGTTTCTACCTGCGATGATGACATTTCTACCTGCGATGATGACCTTTCTACCTGTGGTGACAGTGTTTCTACCCACGCCAGTGATGTTTCTACCTGAGATGATGACGTTTCTACTTGCGATGATGACATTTCTACCTGCGATGATGACCTTTCTACCTATGGTGACATTGTTTCTTCCTGTGGCGGTGACATTTCTACCCACGGTGATGGCGTTTCTACCGATGGTGATGACATTTCTACCCACCGTGATGGCGTTTCTACTATTGTTGTGAACGAACAAATCTTTTTGACCAAATCTTTCTAATTAACTGAGTGTAGTCAAGGCAAAGGTGATCTTATCTCTACCCTATCCTGCCAAGCGTGAATAACAAAAATCCTGCCTTGGTCAAGCAACTTAAAGAACCATACTGGTGTTTTTGCACGTTTTATCCCATCTCACCACAGCCCAAGTCACCAAAATACCAAATGGGCGCAGGGGAGAAAAAAAACACTTTGCGCCGGCGCAAAGCCCTGCCATACGCCCTTACGAAAATAGAGCCCAAATGTGTTTTTTTTTTTCAAATGTAAGATCCCTAGTGTACGATTCCATCAGACTCTGTCTCTTTTTATTTTATTCGTTCCTGTTTTGTTTCCATTTACTACATTATTCCATTTCCACTTTAGCAGGTCCATCTGAACCAAAGGAACTGAGCTCCCAGGTATCCCAGGAGCAGTCAACCCCTGTATCCCAGACTTTGCCCCATTTTGCCCTCAAAGCAGTGACCAAAGCCAGCCCTGAGACTCCTGCTGCATCAAAATCTGATCAATGTCCTGCTTCAGCACCCAAGTCTTCAAATCCTTCAATACCACAATCCCCAACAGTAAAACGAGGCGAATATCCATTTAGATGCGGTGAGTACAGTACAATATTGGCTTATGGCAAGGCAGCACAGGTGAAAATGGCAATTTTGGCTGGATGGGTCAATTTTGAGATATTATAAAATATTATAATAT